>NC_088857.1:35369988-35599988 GCF_963853765.1 Magallana gigas | reverse complement strand
ATGGTTCTCAAAAGTAGCCTCAGTTGTGCTTGATATCTGTTGTTTTCAATTTGAACATTGAAGATGAATTTGTTGTCCTATCTTAAAATCCCTATAATATCTAATACAGTACACAATAACATAAGAAAGGACGGTAATCTCATTATTGAAGGAATCGCTAAGTGTGGAAGACATTTGTTCTACATTGACGTTAACTTGATAAATGTTATTATCAATGGCATGTCGAGGCGACAACTTAGAATATTGTCAATTTGGATTTGTTTCTTTTACATTTCTTTATCAATGACACGGATAAATTCTACTGATTAAACATTAATGTATTAGCATGACTAAGTGTCTTTAATATTATTGTCAATGACAAGATATAAAGTATCAGACATTTATAAACTGAACGTTTCGAGAAGAACAATAAAATAGTGTAGGTTTCATTCTGATAAAGTAAAAGTGTTCTTGTTAATCTTGAAATACAATGTTAACTTTTTTCTTGTATTGTAGACATTGCTGCCAGACTTGTTGGAGGGACGAGTGAAAATGAAGGTCGTTTAGAAGTGAACAGGTTGGGGATTTGGGGAACAGTGTGTGATGATAATTCGAACGATAAACTGGCAGTTGTGGTGTGTCGATCGTTAGGCTTGCCTTGGTAATCTTCATTGTTGCTGTAGTAGAGTTCAGTTTAAAACTTGAAATTTATAACAAATTATAAACAAGTATTACTAATGCCATGTGACCTATAAAAAGACTTGTTTGATATCTTAAAACTATTTACTTTTATTTATCATTATTTCAATTCTGACTTTTTTTATTAGTAGTTAGAAAAATAGATCACTTAATTGTTTTACCGTCCGAACAAGTATTTATGATTTTTTCGGATTTTAAATGTCCAGGGCAACATCTGAGGCATATGGCGGTGCTGTACATGGTCAAGGATCAGGTACAATCTGGTTAGACAATGTTAACTGCATAGGATCTGAGTCAAACATTGCAGAGTGTAGTCACAGTCCCTGGGGGTCTAACAACTGTAACCATGGTGATGATGTATCCATCAACTGCTTGCCCAATGGTAATTTTTTTAAATCATTTAATGCATCATCAAACCTGTGTATAAGCATTTTCAGGTAAAAAAAAAAAAAGGTTTACTTTAAGATGTTTACTTATAAGACATGGAAAATGTTTTCATATAAGAATGATCATCTTAAAAACTGTTCTTTTTTATTTTCTGTCTCAAGCTACTTTTGTCCGACTTGTTGGAGGAACGTCTGAATATGAAGGTCGATTAGAAATTTACAAACTTGGAAGATGGGGAACAGTGTGTGATACCAATTTTAACCATAATCTCTCTGTTGTGGTGTGTCGATCATTGGGCTTGCCTTGGTAATGTTGTTTGCTACAAGAGTGGTACTCGTAATCTATTAATGTTGATTTATTATTTACAGAAAGAAATTGATTGATATCTAAAACCATTTTTTCATTTTTTTTTTTTCATTATATTTCATTGTTTGGGTGTGATATTATCAATTACAAAAACAGGTCAGCATTCTTCACAATCAAAATAATCATTTATGATGATATTATATACAAGAATGTGTTTTAAATTATTCAGGGCAACATCAGAAGCCTATGGCGGTGCTGTATTTGGTCGAGGATCAGGTACAATCTGGTTAGACACTGTTAACTGCATTGGATCTGAGTCTAAAATTGACGAGTGTAGTCACAGTACCTGGGGATCTAACAACTGTAACCATAGAGATGATATATCCATCAACTGCTTGCCCAATAGGTCCAATGGTAAATTTGTTTTGATCATTAAGTGCCTGTTTATAAGCATTTTCGATTGAAAAATATGTTCTCTAAGATGTTTAATTATAAGACTGAGAATGTCATATAAAGATGATCATCTTAAAAAATTGGTCTTTTTTATTACCTGTCTAAAGATACTACTGTCCGACTTGTTGGAGGAACGACTGAATATGAAGGTCGATTAGAGGTTTACAAATCGGGAAAATGGGGAACAGTGTGTGATGATGGTTTAAATGATCAACTATCTGTTGTGGTGTGTCGATCATTAGGCTTACCTTGGTAAGACTTTTCATTATGGAAGTGGTCATACAAACCACTTTATAGAAACAAAAATTTACAAAGTACTATAAAGAAATACATCAAAAATGCTCCATGGTTAATATGATTTTTCACAACAATGTGTATATTTTTTGTTTTTAACAAATATGATAAAATGGTTCAACTTTAAGTTTATCAGTTGACAATGTTAAGTTCAGGTGATTACTCTCATCATTCAGGAATGCATCAAAAGCCTATGGCGGTGCTGCATATGGACAGGGATCTGGTCCTATCTGGTTGGACAACGTCAAATGTATGGGATCTGAGACAGGCATAGAGAAGTGTAGTCAGAATCCCTGGGGATCTCATAACTGTAACCATAGAGAGGATGTCTCCATCAGCTGTTTCTCGTCAACAGGTAAGGACGTTTTTCCCTTTTTAAGCAATTCACCGAAAACATAGCAGGTTTATAAGGACATATTATGTAGGCGTAAAATGTTTTCATCTAACGAAGTTATTCATATTATCTAAAATTTAAAAACATGTACATATGAGCTGAGTAGTTGTTCTCTATGCAGGTATTGTAAGGGATAATTGTCGGCATATTATCACTGGGCAAAAGGTTTCTATTTTACCCTTGTTATATTTTATTTGAATTAGGATCAAGTTTTAATCAGTCAGATTTAGTAACAATATCATTATAAGGCTGTCAATCTTAATGATGACAAAGAAGAAAGCAACAGTTTTTAAGTTCTAATGAAAGAGATATCAAAAGTTTCTAATGAAGAAACCAATATGAAACGACCCTACATTAAGAATTGATACCAAGCACATACTCTAGAATATAAAAGGGCTGGATACTATTGGTCATTTTAGACTGTTTTGATTTTCTTTAAATATGAGCTCCATATAAAGATAGGGAAAATAGAGAAATGTAAAAGGTGTATCATATTGATTATTTCTTTTATAATTAATGCTTGAACGATTAATATTTTAAGATTTGAGGAAGATCTTGTGGTTAATTTGTTGACCACCCAGCCTCCTCAACCCCTAATAGGTGTTGTGTCAGTGTCAGACTTTTGCTCATTAATGGTTCTCAAAAGTAGTCTCAGTTTTGCTTGATATCTTTTGTTTTCAATTTGAACATTGAGGATGAATTTGCAGTCCTATCTTAAAATCCCTACAATATCTAATACAGTACACAATAACAGAAGAAAATACTTTGGGTTCATTTTTGATTGGGTTCATTTCTATATTGACGTTAACTTGATAAATGTTATTATCAATGGCATGCCGAGGCGACAACTTAGAATATTGTCAATTTGGATTTGTTTCTTTTACTTTTCTTTATCTATGACACTGATAAATTTTACTGATTAAACATTAATGTACTAGCGTGACTAAGTGTCTTTAATATTATTGATAATGACAAGATATAAAGTATCAGACATTTATAAACTGAACGTTTCGAGAAGAACAATAAAATAGTGTAGGTTTCATCTGATAAAATGGTAGTTTTCTGTTAACCTTAAAATACAATGTTAACTTTTTTCTTGTATTGTAGACATTGCTGTCAGACTTGTTGGAGGGACGAGTGAAAATGAAGGTCGATTAGAAGTGAACAGGTTGGGGATTTGGGGAACAGTGTGTGATGATAATTCGAACGATAAACTGGCAGTTGTGGTGTGTCGATCGTTAGGCTTGCCTTGGTAATCTTTATTGTTGCTGTAGTAGAGTTCAGTTTAAAACTTGAAATTTATAACACATTATAAACAAGTTTTTTTTTATTATAAATAAGAAAAACAGATCAATATTTTTTTACCATCGGAACAAGTATTTATGATTTTGTCGGATTTTAAATTACCAGGGCAACATCTGAGGCATATGGCGATGCTGTACATGGTCAAGGATCAGGTACAATCTGGTTAGACAATGTAAACTGCATAGGATCTGAGTCAAACATTGCAGAGTGTAGTCACAATCCCTGGGGGTCTAACAACTGTAATCATGGTGATGATGTATCCATCAACTGCTTGCCCAATGGTAATTTTTTCTAATCTTTTAATGAATCATCGAACCTGTGTATTAGCATTTTCAGGTTAAAAAAGGTATACTCTAAGATGTTTAATTATAAGACATGGAAAATGTTGTCATATAAGAATGATCATCTTAGAAACTATTCCTTTTTATTTCCTGTCTCAAGCTACTTTTGTCCGACTTGTTGGAGGTACGACTGAATATGAAGGTCGATTGGAAGTTTACAAACTGGGAAGATGGGGAACAGTGTGTGATAATGGTTTAAATGATACACTATCTGTTGTGGTGTGTCGATCTTTAGGCTTGCCTTGGTAATCTTCATTGTTGCTGAAGTAGATTTCAGTTTAAAACTTGAAATTTATAGCACATTATAAACAAGTTTTTTTTTTATTATAAATAAGAATAACAGATCAATATTTTTTTACCATTGGAACAAGTATTTATGATTTTGTCGGATTTTAAATTACCAGGGCAACATCTGAGGCATATGGCGGTGCTGTACATGGTCAAGGATCAGGTACAATATGGTTAGACAAAGTAAACTGCATAGGATCTGAGTCAAACATTGCAGAGTGTAGTCACAGTCTCTGGGGGTCTAGCAATTGTAACCATGGTGATGATGTATCCATCAACTGCTTGCCCAATGGTAATTTCTTTTAATCATTTAATGCATCATCGAACCTGTGTATAACAATTTTTCGGTTAAAAAAGGTATACTCGAAGATGTTTAATTATAAGACATGGAAAATGTTGTCATATAAGAATGATCATCTTAGAAACTATTCTTTTTTATTTTCTGTCTCAAGCTACTTTTGTCCGACTTGTTGGAGGTACGACTGAATATGAAGGTCGATTGGAAGTTTACAAACTGGGAAGATGGGGAACAGTGTGTGATAATGGTTTAAATGATACACTATCTGTTGTGGTGTGTCGATCATTAGGCTTACCTTCGTAAGACTTTTCATTATGGAAGTGGTCATACGAACCACTTAATGGAAACAAAAATTTACAAAGTACTATAAAGAAATACATCAAAAATGCTCCATGGTTAATATGATTTTTCACAACAACGTGTATATTTTTTGTTTTTAACAAATATGATAAAATGGTTTAACTCTAAGTTTATCAGTTGACAATGTTAAGTTCAGGTGATTTCTCTCATCATTCAGGAATGCATCAAAAGCCTATGGCGGTGCTGCATATGGACAGGGATCTGGTCCTATCTGGTTGGACAACGTCAAATGTATGGGATCTGAGACAGGCATAGAGAAGTGTAGTCACAATCCCTGGGGATCTCATAACTGTAACCATAGAAAGGATGTCTCCATCAGCTGTTTCTCGTCAACAGGTAAGGACGTTTTTTTCCCTTTTTAAGCAATTTACCGAAAACATAGCAGGTTTTTAAGGACATATTATGTAGGCGTAAAATGTTTTCATCTTACGAAGTTATTCATATTATCTAAAATTTAAATACATATGAGATGAGTACTTATTCTCTATGCAGGTATTGTAAGGAAAAATTGTCGGCATATCATCATTGGGCAAAAGGTTTCTATTTGACCCTTGTTATTTCCTATTTGAATTAGGATCAAGTTTTAATCAGTCAGATTTAGTAACAATATAATTATAAGGCTGTCAATCTTAATGATGACAAAGAAGAAAGCAACAATTCTTAAGTTCTGATCATAAAAATATCAAAAGTTTCTAATGAAGAAACAATATGAAACGACCCTACATTAAAAACTGTTACCAAGAACATACTCTAGAATATAAAAGGGCTGGATAGTATTGGCCATTTTTAGACTGTTTTGATTTTCTTTAAAGATGATCTCCATATAAAGATAGGGAAAATAGAGAAATGTAAAAGGTGTATCATATTGATTATTTCTTTTATAATTAATGCTTGAACGATTAATATTTTAAGATTTGAGGAAGATCTTGTGGTTTATTTGTTGACCACCCAGCCTCCTCAACCCCTAATAGGTGCTGTGTCAGTGTCAGACTTTTGCTCATTAATGGTTCTCAAAAGTAGCCTCAGTTGTGCTTGATATCTTTTGTTTTCAATTTGAACATTGAAGATGAATTTGTTGTCCTATCTTAAAATCCCTATGATATCTAATACAATACACAATAACAGAAGAAAAGACGGTAATCTCATTATTGAAGGTATCGCTAAGTGTTGAAGACATTTGTTCTACATTGACGTTAACTTGTTAAATGTTATTATCAATGGCATGTCGAGGCGGCAACTTAGAATATTGTCAATTTGGATTTGTTTCTTTTACATTTCTTTATCTATGACACTGATAAATTTTACTGATTAAACATTAATGTATTAGCATGACTAAGTGTCTTTAATATTATTGATACTGACAAGATTATCAGACATTTATAAACTGAACGTTTCGAGAAGAACAATTAAATAGTGTAGGTTTCATTCTGATAAAGTAAAAGTTTTCTTGTTAATCTTGAAATACAATGTTAACTTTTGTCTTGTATTGTAGACATTGCTGTCAGACTTGTTGGAGGGACGAGTGAAAATGAAGGTCGTTTAGAAGTGAACAGGTTGGGGATTTGGGGAACAGTGTGTGATGATAATTCGAACGATAAACTGGCAGTTGTGGTGTGTCGATCGTTAGGCTTGCCTTGGTAATCTTCATTGTTGCTGTAGTAGAATTCAGTTTAAAACTTGAAATTTATAACAAGTTATAAACAAGTATTACTAATGCCATGTGACCTATAAAAAGACTTGTTTGATATCTTAAAACTATTTAGTTTTATTTATCATTATTTCAATTCTGAAGTTTTTTTATTAGTAGTAAAAAAAATAGATCACTTAATTGTTTTACCGTCGGAACAAGTATTTATGATTTTGTCGGATTTTAAATTACCAGGGCAACATCTGAGGCATATGGCGGTGCTGTACATGGTCAAGGATCAGGTACAATATGGTTAGACAAAGTAAACTGCATAGGATCTGAGTCAAACATTGCAGAGTGTAGTCACAGTCCCTGGGGGTCTAACAACTGTAACCATGGTGATGATGTATCCATCAACTGCTTGCCCAATGGTAATTTTTTTAAATCATTTAATGCATCATCGAACCTGTGTATAAGCATTTTCAGGTAAAAAAAAAAAAAAGGTTTATTTAAGATGCTTACTTATAAGACATGGAAAATGTTTTCATATAAGAATGATCATCTTAAAAACTGTTCTTTTTTATTTCCTGTCTCAAGCTACTTTTGTCCGACTTGTTGGAGGAACGACTGAATATGAAGGTCGATTAGAAATTTACAAACTTGGAAGATGGGGAACAGTGTGTGATACTAATTTTAACCATAACCTCTCTGTTGTGGTGTGTCGATCATTGGGCTTGCCTTGGTAATGTTGTTTGCAACAAGAGTGGTACTCGTAATCTATTAATGTTGATTTATTATTTACAGAAAGAAATTGATTGATATTTAAAACCATTTTTTCATTTTTTTTTTTCATTACATTTCATTGTTTGGGTGTGATATTATCAATTACAAAAACAGGTCAGCATTCTTCACAAACAAAACAATCATTTATGATGATGTTGTAAACAAGAATGTGTTTTAAATTATTCAGGGCAACATCAGAAGCCTATGGCGGTGCTGTATTTGGTCGAGGATCAGGTACAACCTGGTTAGACAATGTTAACTGCATTGGATCTGAGTCTAAAATTGACGAGTGTAGTCACAGTCCCTGGGGATCTAACAACTGTAACCATAGAGATGATATATCCATCAACTGCTTGCCCAATAGGTCCAATGGTAAATTTGTTTTGATCATTTAGTGCCTGTTTATAAGCATTTTCGATTGAAAAATATGTTATCTAAGATGTTTAATTATAAGACTGAGAATGTCATATAAAGATGATCATCTTAAAAAATTGGTCTTTTTTATTACCTGTCTAAAGATACTACTGTCCGACTTGTTGGAGGAACAACTGAATATGAAGGTCGATTAGAGGTTTACAAATCGGGAAAATGGGGAACAGTGTGTGATGATGGTTTAAATGATCAACTATCTGTTGTGGTGTGTCGATCATTAGGCTTACCTTGGTAAGACTTTTCATTATGGAAGTGGTCATACAAACCACTTTATGGAAACAAAAATTTACAAAGTACTATAAAGAAATACATCAAAAATGCTCCATGGTTAATATGATTTTTCACAACAACGTGTATATTTTTTTGTTTTTAACAATGTGATAAAATGGTTTAACTCTAAGTTTATCAGTTGACAATGTTAAGTTCAGGTGATTTCTCTCATCATTCAGGAATGCATCAAAAGCCTATGGCGGTGCTGCATATGGACAAGGATCTGGTCCTATCTGGTTGGACAACGTCAAATGTATGGGATCTGAGACAGGCATAGAGAAGTGTAGTCACAATCCCTGGGGATCTCATAACTGTAACCATAGAAAGGATGTCTCCATCAGCTGTTTCTCGTCAACAGGTAAGGACGTTTTTTTCCCTTTTTAAGCAATTTACCGAAAACATAGCAGGTTTTTAAGGACATATTATGTAGGCGTAAAATGTTTTCATCTAACGAAGTTATTCATATTATCTAAAATTTAAATACATATGAGATGAGTACTTATTCTCTATGCAGGTATTGTAAGGAAAAATTGTCGGCATATCATCATTGGGCAAAAGGTTTCTATTTGACCCTCGTTATTTCCTATTTGAATTAGGATCAAGTTTTAATCAGTCAGATTTAGTAACAATATAATTATAAGGCTGTCAATCTTAATGATGACAAAGAAGAAAGCAACAATTCTTAAGTTCTGATCATAAAAATATCAAAAGTTTCTAATGAAGAAACAATATGAAACGACCCTACATTAAAAACTGTTACCAAGAACATACTCTAGAATATAAAAGGGCTGGATAGTATTGGCCATTTTTAGACTGTTTTGATTTTCTTTAAAGATGATCTCCATATAAAGATAGGGAAAATAGAGAAATGTAAAAGGTGTATCATATTGATTATTTCTTTTATAATTAATGCTTGAACGATTAATATTTTAAGATTTGAGGAAGATCTTGTGGTTAATTTGTTGACCACCCAGCCTCCTCAACCCCTAATAGGTGCTGTGTCAGTGTCAGACTTTTGCTCATTAATGGTTCTCAAAAGTAGCCTCAGTTGTGCTTGATATCTTTTGTTTTCAATTTGAACATTGAAGATGAATTTGTTGTCCTATCTTAAAATCCCTATGATATCTAATACAATACACAATAACAAAAGAAAAGACGGTAATCTCATTATTGAAGGTATCGCTAAGTGTTGAAGACATTTGTTCTACATTGACGTTAACTTGTTAAATGTTATTATCAATGGCATGTCGAGGCGGCAACTTAGAATATTGTCAATTTGGATTTGTTTCTTTTACATTTCTTTATCTATGACACTGATAAATTTTACTGATTAAACATTAATGTATTAGCATGACTAAGTGTCTTTAATATTATTGATACTGACAAGATTATCAGACATTTATAAACTGAACGTTTCGAGAAGAACAATAAAATAGTGTAGGTTTCATTCTGATAAAGTAAAAGTTTTCTTGTTAATCTTGAAATACAATGTTAACTTTTTTCTTGTATTGTAGACATTGCTGTCAGACTTGTTGGAGGGACGAGTGAAAATGAAGGTCGTTTAGAAGTGAACAGGTTGGGGATTTGGGGAACAGTGTGTGATGATAATTCGAACGATAAACTGGCAGTTGTGGTGTGTCGATCGTTAGGCTTGCCTTGGTAATCTTCATTGTTGCTGTAGTAGAATTCAGTTTAAAACTTGAAATTTATAACAAGTTATAAACAAGTATTACTAATGCCATGTGACCTATAAAAAGACTTGTTTGATATCTTAAAACTATTTAGTTTTATTTATCATTATTTCAATTCTGAAGTTTTTTTATTAGTAGTAAAAAAAATAGATCACTTAATTGTTTTACCGTCGGAACAAGTATTTATGATTTTGTCGGATTTTAAATTACCAGGGCAACATCTGAGGCATATGGCGGTGCTGTACATGGTCAAGGATCAGGTACAATATGGTTAGACAAAGTAAACTGCATAGGATCTGAGTCAAACATTGCAGAGTGTAGTCACAGTCCCTGGGGGTCTAACAACTGTAACCATGGTGATGATGTATCCATCAACTGCTTGCCCAATGGTAATTTTTTTAAATCATTTAATGCATCATCGAACCTGTGTATAAGCATTTTCAGGTAAAAAAAAAAAAAAAGGTTTATTTAAGATGCTTACTTATAAGACATGGAAAATGTTTTCATATAAGAATGATCATCTTAAAAACTGTTCTTTTTTATTTCCTGTCTCAAGCTACTTTTGTCCGACTTGTTGGAGGAACGACTGAATATGAAGGTCGATTAGAAATTTACAAACTTGGAAGATGGGGAACAGTGTGTGATACTAATTTTAACCATAACCTCTCTGTTGTGGTGTGTCGATCATTGGGCTTGCCTTGGTAATGTTGTTTGCAACAAGAGTGGTACTCGTAATCTATTAATGTTGATTTATTATATACAGAAAGAAATTGATTGATATTTAAAACCATTTTTTCATTTTTTTTTTTTCATTACATTTCATTGTTTGGGTGTGATATTATCAATTACAAAAACAGGTCAGCATTCTTCACAAACAAAACAATCATTTATGATGATGTTGTAAACAAGAATGTGTTTTAAATTATTCAGGGCAACATCAGAAGCCTATGGCGGTGCTGTATTTGGTCGAGGATCAGGTACAACCTGGTTAGACAATGTTAACTGCATTGGATCTGAGTCTAAAATTGACGAGTGTAGTCACAGTCCCTGGGGATCTAACAACTGTAACCATAGAGATGATATATCCATCAACTGCTTGCCCAATAGGTCCAATGGTAAATTTGTTTTGATCATTTAGTGCCTGTTTATAAGCATTTTCGATTGAAAAATATGTTATCTAAGATGTTTAATTATAAGACTGAGAATGTCATATAAAGATGATCATCTTAAAAAATTGGTCTTTTTTATTACCTGTCTAAAGATACTACTGTCCGACTTGTTGGAGGAACAACTGAATATGAAGGTCGATTAGAGGTTTACAAATCGGGAAAATGGGGAACAGTGTGTGATGATGGTTTAAATGATCAACTATCTGTTGTGGTGTGTCGATCATTAGGCTTACCTTGGTAAGACTTTTCATTATGGAAGTGGTCATACAAACCACTTTATGGAAACAAAAATTTACAAAGTACTATAAAGAAATACATCAAAAATGCTCCATGGTTAATATGATTTTTCACAACAACGTGTATATTTTTTGTTTTTAACAAATATGATAAAATGGTCCAACTTTAAGTTTATCAGTTGACAATGTTAAGTTCAGGTGATTACTCTCATCATTCAGGAATGCATCAAAAGCCTATGGCAGTGCTGCATATGGACAGGGATCTGGTCCTATCTGGTTGGACAACGTCAAATGTATGGGATCTGAGACAGGCATAGAGAAGTGTAGTCACAATCCCTGGGGATCTCATAACTGTAACCATAGAGAGGATGTCTCCATCAGCTGTTTCTCGTCAACAGGTAAGGACGTTTTTCCCTTTTTAAGCAATTCACCGAAAACATAGCAGGTTTATAAGGACATATTATGTAGGCGTAAAATGTTTTCATCTAACGAAGTTATTCATATTATCTTAAATTTAAAAACATGTACATATGAGCTGAGTAGTTGTTCTCTATGCAGGTATTGTAAGGGATAATTGTCGGCATATTATCACTGGGCAAAAGGTTTCTATTTTACCCTTGTTATATTTTATTTGAATTAGGATCAAGTTTTAATCAGTCAGATTTAGTAACAATATCATTATAAGGCTGTCAATTTTAATGATGACAAAGAAGAAAGCAACAGTTGTTAAGTTCTAATGAAAGAGATATCAAAAGTTTCTAATGAAGAAACCAATATGAAACGACCCTACATTAAGAATTGATACCAAGCACATACTCTAGAATATAAAAGGGCTGGATACTATTGGTCATTTTAGACTGTTTTGATTTTCTTTAAATATGAGCTCCATATAAAGATAGGGAAAATAGAGAAATGTAAAAGGTGTATCATATTGATTATTTCTTTTATAATTAATGCTTGAACTATTAATATTTTAAGATTTTAGGAAGATCTTGTGGTTAATTTGTTGACCACCCAGCCTCCTCAACCCCTAATAGGTGTTGTGTCAGTGTCAGACTTTTGCTCATTAATGGTTCTCAAAAGTAGTCTCAGTTTTGCTTGATATCTTTTGTTTTCAATTTGAACATTGAGGATGAATTTGCAGTCCTATCTTAAAATCCCTACAATATCTAATACAGTACACAATAACAGAAGAAAATACTTTGGGTTCATTTTTGATTGGGTTCATTTCTATATTGACGTTAACTTGATAAATGTTATTATCAATGGCATGCCGAGGCGACAACTTAGAATATTGTCAATTTGGATTTGTTTCTTTTACTTTTCTTTATCTATGACACTGATAAATTTTACTGATTAAACATTAATGTACTAGCGTGACTAAGTGTCTTTAATATTATTGATAATGACAAGATATAAAGTATCAGACATTTATAAACTGAACGTTTCGAGAAGAACAATAAAATAGTGTAGGTTTCATCTGATAAAATGGTAGTTTTCTGTTAACCTTAAAATACAATGTTAACTTTTTTCTTGTATTGTAGACATTGCTGTCAGACTTGTTGGAGGGACGAGTGAAAATGAAGGTCGATTAGAAGTGAACAGGTTGGGGATTTGGGGAACAGTGTGTGATGATAATTCGAACGATAAACTGGCAGTTGTGGTGTGTCGATCGTTAGGCTTGCCTTGGTAATCTTTATTGTTGCTGTAGTAGAGTTCAGTTTAAAACTTGAAATTTATAACACATTATAAACAAGTTTTTTTTATTATAAATAAGAAAAACAGATCAATATTTTTTTACCATCGGAACAAGTATTTATGATTTTGTCGGATTTTAAATTACCAGGGCAACATCTGAGGCATATGGCGATGCTGTACATGGTCAAGGATCAGGTACAATCTGGTTAGACAATGTAAACTGCATAGGATCTGAGTCAAACATTGCAGAGTGTAGTCACAGTCCCTGGGGGTCTAACAACTGTAATCATGGTGATGATGTATCCATCAACTGCTTGCCCAATGGTAATTTTTTCTAATCTTTTAATGAATCATCGAACCTGTGTATAAGCATTTTCAGGTTAAAAAAGGTATACTCTAAGATGTTTAATTATAAGACATGGAAAATGTTGTCATATAAGAATGATCATCTTAGAAACTATTCTTTTTTATTTTCTGTCTCAAGCTACTTTTGTCCGACTTGTTGGAGGTACGACTGAATATGAAGGTCGATTGGAAGTTTACAAACTGGGAAGATGGGGAACAGTGTGTGATAATGGTTTAAATGATACACTATCTGTTGTGGTGTGTCGATCTTTAGGCTTGCCTTGGTAATCTTCATTGTTGCTGAAGTAGATTTCAGTTTAAAACTTGAAATTTATAGCACATTATAAACAAGTTTTTTTTTATTATAAATAAGAATAACAGATCAATATTTTTTTACCATTGGAACAAGTATTTATGATTTTGTCTGATTTTAAATTACCAGGGCAACATCTGAGGCATATGGCGATGCTGTACATGGTCAAGGATCAGGTACAATATGGTTAGACAAAGTAAACTGCATAGGATCTGAGTCAAACATTGCAGAGTGTAGTCACAGTCTCTGGGGGTCTAGCAATTGTAACCATGGTGATGATGTATCCATCAACTGCTTGCCCAATGGTAATTTCTTTTAATCATTTAATGCATCATCGAACCTGTGTATAACAATTTTTCGGTTAAAAAAGGTATACTCGAAGATGTTTAATTATAAGACATGGAAAATGTTGTCATATAAGAATGATCATCTTAGAAACTATTCCTTTTTATTTCCTGTCTCAAGATACTTTTGTCCGACTTGTTGGAGGAACGACTGAATATGAAGGTCGATTAGAAGTTTTCAAACTGGGAAGATGGGGAACAGTGTGTGATAATGGTTTAAATGATCAACTATCTGTTGTGGTGTGTCGATCTTTAGGCTTACCTTGGTAAGACTTTTCATTATGGAAGTGGTCATACGAACCACTTAATGGAAACAAAAATTTACAAAGTACTATAAAGAAATACATCAAAAATGCTCCATGGTTAATATGATTTTTCACAACAACGTGTATATTTTTTTGTTTTTAACAATGTGATAAAATGGTTTAACTCTAAGTTTATCAGTTGACAATGTTAAGTTCAGGTGATTTCTCTCATCATTCAGGAATGCATCAAAAGCCTATGGCGGTGCTGCATATGGACAAGGATCTGGTCCTATCTGGTTGGACAACGTCAAATGTATGGGATCTGAGACAGGCATAGAGAAGTGTAGTCACAATCCCTGGGGATCTCATAACTGTAACCATAGAAAGGATGTCTCCATCAGCTGTTTCTCGTCAACAGGTAAGGACGTTTTTTTCCCTTTTTAAGCAATTTACCGAAAACATAGCAGGTTTTTAAGGACATATTATGTAGGCGTAAAATGTTTTCATCTAACGAAGTTATTCATATTATCTAAAATTTAAATACATATGAGATGAGTACTTATTCTCTATGCAGGTATTGTAAGGAAAAATTGTCGGCATATCATCATTGGGCAAAAGGTTTCTATTTGACCCTCGTTATTTCCTATTTGAATTAGGATCAAGTTTTAATCAGTCCGATTTAGTAACAATATAATTATAAGGCTGTCAATCTTAATGATGACAAAGAAGAAAGCAACAATTCTTAAGTTCTGATCATAAAAATATCAAAAGTTTCTAATGAAGAAACAATATGAAACGACCCTACATTAAAAACTGTTACCAAGAACATACTCTAGAATATAAAAGGGCTGGATAGTATTGGCCATTTTTAGACTGTTTTGATTTTCTTTAAAGATGATCTCCATATAAAGATAGGGAAAATAGAGAAATGTAAAAGGTGTATCATATTGATTATTTCTTTTATAATTAATGCTTGAACGATTAATATTTTAAGATTTGAGGAAGATCTTGTGGTTAATTTGTTGACCACCCAGCCTCCTCAACCCCTAATAGGTGCTGTGTCAGTGTCAGACTTTTGCTCATTAATGGTTCTCAAAAGTAGCCTCAGTTGTGCTTGATATCTTTTGTTTTCAATTTGAACATTGAAGATGAATTTGTTGTCCTATCTTAAAATCCCTATGATATCTAATACAATACACAATAACAAAAGAAAAGACGGTAATCTCATTATTGAAGGTATCGCTAAGTGTTGAAGACATTTGTTCTACATTGACGTTAACTTGTTAAATGTTATTATCAATGGCATGTCGAGGCGGCAACTTAGAATATTGTCAATTTGGATTTGTTTCTTTTACATTTCTTTATCTATGACACTGATAAATTTTACTGATTAAACATTAATGTATTAGCATGACTAAGTGTCTTTAATATTATTGATACTGACAAGATTATCAGACATTTATAAACTGAACGTTTCGAGAAGAACAATAAAATAGTGTAGGTTTCATTCTGATAAAGTAAAAGTTTTCTTGTTAATCTTGAAATACAATGTTAACTTTTTTCTTGTATTGTAGACATTGCTGTCAGACTTGTTGGAGGGACGAGTGAAAATGAAGGTCGTTTAGAAGTGAACAGGTTGGGGATTTGGGGAACAGTGTGTGATGATAATTCGAACGATAAACTGGCAGTTGTGGTGTGTCGATCGTTAGGCTTGCCTTGGTAATCTTCATTGTTGCTGTAGTAGAATTCAGTTTAAAACTTGAAATTTATAACAAGTTATAAACAAGTATTACTAATGCCATGTGACCTATAAAAAGACTTGTTTGATATCTTAAAACTATTTAGTTTTATTTATCATTATTTCAATTCTGAAGTTTTTTTATTAGTAGTAAAAAAAATAGATCACTTAATTGTTTTACCGTCGGAACAAGTATTTATGATTTTGTCGGATTTTAAATTACCAGGGCAACATCTGAGGCATATGGCGGTGCTGTACATGGTCAAGGATCAGGTACAATATGGTTAGACAAAGTAAACTGCATAGGATCTGAGTCAAACATTGCAGAGTGTAGTCACAGTCCCTGGGGGTCTAACAACTGTAACCATGGTGATGATGTATCCATCAACTGCTTGCCCAATGGTAATTTTTTTAAATCATTTAATGCATCATCGAACCTGTGTATAAGCATTTTCAGGTAAAAAAAAAAAAGGTTTATTTAAGATGCTTACTTATAAGACATGGAAAATGTTTTCATATAAGAATGATCATCTTAAAAACTGTTCTTTTTTATTTCCTGTCTCAAGCTACTTTTGTCCGACTTGTTGGAGGAACGACTGAATATGAAGGTCGATTAGAAATTTACAAACTTGGAAGATGGGGAACAGTGTGTGATACTAATTTTAACCATAACCTCTCTGTTGTGGTGTGTCGATCATTGGGCTTGCCTTGGTAATGTTGTTTGCAACAAGAGTGGTACTCGTAATCTATTAATGTTGATTTATTATTTACAGAAAGAAATTGATTGATATTTAAAACCATTTTTTCATTTTTTTTTTTTTTCATTACATTTCATTGTTTGGGTGTGATATTATCAATTACAAAAACAGGTCAGCATTCTTCACAAACAAAACAATCATTTATGATGATGTTGTAAACAAGAATGTGTTTTAAATTATTCAGGGCAACATCAGAAGCCTATGGCGGTGCTGTATTTGGTCGAGGATCAGGTACAACCTGGTTAGACAATGTTAACTGCATTGGATCTGAGTCTAAAATTGACGAGTGTAGTCACAGTCCCTGGGGATCTAACAACTGTAACCATAGAGATGATATATCCATCAACTGCTTGCCCAATAGGTCCAATGGTAAATTTGTTTTGATCATTTAGTGCCTGTTTATAAGCATTTTCGATTGAAAAATATGTTATCTAAGATGTTTAATTATAAGACTGAGAATGTCATATAAAGATGATCATCTTAAAAAATTGGTCTTTTTTATTACCTGTCTAAAGATACTACTGTCCGACTTGTTGGAGGAACAACTGAATATGAAGGTCGATTAGAGGTTTACAAATCGGGAAAATGGGGAACAGTGTGTGATGATGGTTTAAATGATCAACTATCTGTTGTGGTGTGTCGATCATTAGGCTTACCTTGGTAAGACTTTTCATTATGGAAGTGGTCATACAAACCACTTTATGGAAACAAAAATTTACAAAGTACTATAAAGAAATACATCAAAAATGCTCCATGGTTAATATGATTTTTCACAACAACGTGTATATTTTTTGTTTTTAACAATGTGATAAAATGGTCCAACTTTAAGTTTATCAGTTGACAATGTTAAGTTCAGGTGATTACTCTCATCATTCAGGAATGCATCAAAAGCCTATGGCAGTGCTGCATATGGACAGGGATCTGGTCCTATCTGGTTGGACAACGTCAAATGTATGGGATCTGAGACAGGCATAGAGAAGTGTAGTCACAATCCCTGGGGATCTCATAACTGTAACCATAGAGAGGATGTCTCCATCAGCTGTTTCTCGTCAACAGGTAAGGACGTTTTTCCCTTTTTAAGCAATTCACCGAAAACATAGCAGGTTTATAAGGACATATTATGTAGGCGTAAAATGTTTTCATCTAACGAAGTTATTCATATTATCTAAAATTTAAAAACATGTACATATGAGCTGAGTAGTTGTTCTCTATGCAGGTATTGTAAGGGATAATTGTCGGCATATTATCACTGGGCAAAAGGTTTCTATTTTACCCTTGTTATATTTTATTTGAATTAGGATCAAGTTTTAATCAGTCAGATTTAGTAACAATATCATTATAAGGCTGTCAATTTTAATGATGACAAAGAAGAAAGCAACAGTTTTTAAGTTCTAATGAAAGAGATATCAAAAGTTTCTAATGAAGAAACCAATATGAAACGACCCTACATTAAGAATTGATACCAAGCACATACTCTAGAATATAAAAGGGCTGGATACTATTGGTCATTTTAGACTGTTTTGATTTTCTTTAAATATGAGCTCCATATAAAGATAGGGAAAATAGAGAAATGTAAAAGGTGTATCATATTGATTATTTCTTTTATAATTAATGCTTGAACTATTAATATTTTAAGATTTGAGGAAGATCTTGTGGTTAATTTGTTGACCACCCAGCCTCCTCAACCCCTAATAGGTGTTGTGTCAGTGTCAGACTTTTGCTCATTAATGGTTCTCAAAAGTAGTCTCAGTTTTGCTTGATATCTTTTGTTTTCAATTTGAACATTGAGGATGAATTTGCAGTCCTATCTTAAAATCCCTACAATATCTAATACAGTACACAATAACAGAAGAAAATACTTTGGGTTCATTTTTGATTGGGTTCATTTCTATATTGACGTTAACTTGATAAATGTTATTATCAATGGCATGCCGAGGCGACAACTTAGAATATTGTCAATTTGGATTTGTTTCTTTTACTTTTCTTTATCTATGACACTGATAAATTTTACTGATTAAACATTAATGTACTAGCGTGACTAAGTGTCTTTAATATTATTTATAATGACAAGATATAAAGTATCAGACATTTATAAACTGAACGTTTCGAGAAGAACAATAAAATAGTGTAGGTTTCATCTGATAAAATGGTAGTTTTCTGTTAACCTTAAAATACAATGTTAACTTTTTTCTTGTATTGTAGACATTGCTGTCAGACTTGTTGGAGGGACGAGTGAAAATGAAGGTCGATTAGAAGTGAACAGGTTGGGGATTTGGGGAACAGTGTGTGATGATAATTCGAACGATAAACTGGCAGTTGTGGTGTGTCGATCGTTAGGCTTGCCTTGGTAATCTTTATTGTTGCTGTAGTAGAGTTCAGTTTAAAACTTGAAATTTATAACACATTATAAACAAGTTTTTTTTATTATAAATAAGAAAAACAGATCAATATTTTTTTTACCATCGGAACAAGTATTTATGATTTTGTCGGATTTTAAATTACCAGGGCAACATCTGAGGCATATGGCGATGCTGTACATGGTCAAGGATCAGGTACAATCTGGTTAGACAATGTAAACTGCATAGGATCTGAGTCAAACATTGCAGAGTGTAGTCACAGTCCCTGGGGGTCTAACAACTGTAATCATGGTGATGATGTATCCATCAACTGCTTGCCCAATGGTAATTTTTTCTAATCTTTTAATGAATCATCGAACCTGTGTATAAGCATTTTCAGGTTAAAAAAGGTATACTCTAAGATGTTTAATTATAAAACATGGAAAATGTTGTCATATAAGAATGATCATCTTAGACACTATTCTTTTTTATTTTCTGTCTCAAGCTACTTTTGTCCGACTTGTTGGAGGTACGACTGAATATGAAGGTCGATTGGAAGTTTACAAACTGGGAAGATGGGGAACAGTGTGTGATAATGGTTTAAATGATACACTATCTGTTGTGGTGTGTCGATCTTTAGGCTTGCCTTGGTAATCTTCATTGTTGCTGAAGTAGATTTCAGTTTAAAACTTGAAATTTATAGCACATTATAAACAATTTTTTTTTATTATAAATAAGAATAACAGATCAATATTTTTTTACCATTGGAACAAGTATTTATGATTTTGTCTGATTTTAAATTACCAGGGCAACATCTGAGGCATATGGCGATGCTGTACATGGTCAAGGATCAGGTACAATATGGTTAGACAAAGTAAACTGCATAGGATCTGAGTCAAACATTGCAGAGTGTAGTCACAGTCTCTGGGGGTCTAACAACTGTGACCATGGTGATGATGTATCCATCAACTGCTTGCCCAATGGTAATTTCTTTTAATCATTTAATGCATCATCGAACCTGTGTATAACAATTTTTCGGTTAAAAAAGGTATACTCGAAGATGTTTAATTATAAGACATGGAAAATGTTGTCATATAAGAATGATCATCTTAGAAACTATTCCTTTTTATTTCCTGTCTCAAGATACTTTTGTCCGACTTGTTGGAGGAACGACTGAATATGAAGGTCGATTAGAAGTTTTCAAACTGGGAAGATGGGGAACAGTGTGTGATAATGGTTTAAATGATACACTATCTGTTGTAGTGTGTCGATCATTAGGCTTACCTTGGTAAGACTTTTCATTATGGAAGTGGTCATACGAACCACTTAATGGAAACAAAAATTTACAAAGTACTATAAAGAAATACATCAAAAATGCTCCATGGTTAATATGATTTTTCACAACAACGTGTATATTTTTTTGTTTTTAACAATGTGATAAAATGGTTTAACTCTAAGTTTATCAGTTGACAATGTTAAGTTCAGGTGATTTCTCTCATCATTCAGGAATGCATCAAAAGCCTATGGCGGTGCTGCATATGGACAGGGATCTGGTCCTATCTGGTTGGACAACGTCAAATGTATGGGATCTGAGACAGGCATAGAGAAGTGTAGTCACAATCCCTGGGGATCTCATAACTGTAACCATAGAAAGGATGTCTCCATCAGCTGTTTCTCGTCAACAGGTAAGGACGTTTTTTTCCCTTTTTAAGCAATTTACCGAAAACATAGCAGGTTTTTAAGGACATATTATGTAGGCGTAAAATGTTTTCATCTTACGAAGTTATTCATATTATCTAAAATTTAAATACATATGAGATGAGTACTTATTCTCTATGCAGGTATTGTAAGGAAAAATTGTCGGCATATCATCATTGGGCAAAAGGTTTCTATTTGACCCTCGTTATTTCCTATTTGAATTAGGATCAAGTTTTAATCAGTCAGATTTAGTAACAATATAATTATAAGGCTGTCAATCTTAATGATGACAAAGAAGAAAGCAACAATTCTTAAGTTCTGATCATAAAAATATCAAAAGTTTCTAATGAAGAAACAATATGAAACGACCCTACATTAAAAACTGTTACCAAGAACATACTCTAGAATATAAAAGGGCTGGATAGTATTGGCCATTTTTAGACTGTTTTGATTTTCTTTAAAGATGATCTCCATATAAAGATAGGGAAAATAGAGAAATGTAAAAGGTGTATCATATTGATTATTTCTTTTATAATTAATGCTTAAACGATTAATATTTTAAGATTTGAGGAAGATCTTGTGGTTTATTTGTTGACCACCCAGCCTCCTCAACCCCTAATAGGTGCTGTGTCAGTGTCAGACTTTTGCTCATTAATGGTTCTCAAAAGTAGCCTCAGTTGTGCTTGATATCTTTTGTTTTCAATTTGAACATTGAAGATGAATTTGTTGTCCTATCTTAAAATCCCTATGATATCTAATACAATACACAATAACAGAAGAAAAGACGGTAATCTCATTATTAAAGGTATCGCTAAGTGTTGAAGACATTTGTTCTACATTGACGTTAACTTGTTAAATGTTATTATCAATGGCATGTCTAGGCGGCAACTTAGAATATTGTCAATTTGGATTTGTTTCTTTTACATTTCTTTATCTATGACACTGATAAATTTTACTGATTAAACATTAATGTATTAGCATGACTAAGTGTCTTTAATATTATTGATACTGACAAGATTATCAGACATTTATAAACTGAACGTTTCGAGAAGAACAATAAAATAGTGTAGGTTTCATTCTGATAAAGTAAAAGTTTTCTTGTTAATCTTGAAATACAATGTTAACTTTTTTCTTGTATTGTAGACATTGCTGTCAGACTTGTTGGAGGGACGAGTGAAAATGAAGGTCGTTTAGAAGTGAACAGGTTGGGGATTTGGGGAACAGTGTGTGATGATAATTCGAACGATAAACTGGCAGTTGTGGTGTGTCGATCGTTAGGCTTGCCTTGGTAATCTTCATTGTTGCTGTAGTAGAATTCAGTTTAAAACTTGAAATTTATAACAAGTTATAAACAAGTATTACTAATGCCATGTGACCTATAAAAAGACTTGTTTGATATCTTAAAACTATTTAGTTTTATTTATCATTATTTCAATTCTGAAGTTTTTTTATTAGTAGTAAAAAAAATAGATCACTTAATTGTTTTACCGTCGGAACAAGTATTTATGATTTTGTCGGATTTTAAATTACCAGGGCAACATCTGAGGCATATGGCGGTGCTGTACATGGTCAAGGATCAGGTACAATATGGTTAGACAAAGTAAACTGCATAGGATCTGAGTCAAACATTGCAGAGTGTAGTCACAGTCCCTGGGGGTCTAACAACTGTAACCATGGTGATGATGTATCCATCAACTGCTTGCCCAATGGTAATTTTTTTAAATCATTTAATGCATCATCGAACCTGTGTATAAGCATTTTCAGGTAAAAAAAAAAAAAGGGTTTATTTAAGATGCTTACTTATAAGACATGGAAAATGTTTTCATATAAGAATGATCATCTTAAAAACTGTTCTTTTTTATTTCCTGTCTCAAGCTACTTTTGTCCGACTTGTTGGAGGAACGACTGAATATGAAGGTCGATTAGAAATTTACAAACTTGGAAGATGGGGAACAGTGTGTGATACTAATTTTAACCATAACCTCTCTGTTGTGGTGTGTCGATCATTGGGCTTGCCTTGGTAATGTTGTTTGCAACAAGAGTGGTACTCGTAATCTATTAATGTTGATTTATTATTTACAGAAAGAAATTGATTGATATTTAAAACCATTTTTTCATTTTTTTTTTTTTATTACATTTCATTGTTTGGGTGTGATATTATCAATTACAAAAACAGGTCAGCATTCTTCACAAACAAAACAATCATTTATGATGATGTTGTAAACAAGAATGTGTTTTAAATTATTCAGGGCAACATCAGAAGCCTATGGCGGTGCTGTATTTGGTCGAGGATCAGGTACAACCTGGTTAGACAATGTTAACTGCATTGGATCTGAGTCTAAAATTGACGAGTGTAGTCACAGTCCCTGGGGATCTAACAACTGTAACCATAGAGATGATATATCCATCAACTGCTTGCCCAATAGGTCCAATGGTAAATTTGTTTTGATCATTTAGTGCCTGTTTATAAGCATTTTCGATTGAAAAATATGTTATCTAAGATGTTTAATTATAAGACTGAGAATGTCATATAAAGATGATCATCTTAAAAAATTGGTCTTTTTTATTACCTGTCTAAAGATACTACTGTCCGACTTGTTGGAGGAACAACTGAATATGAAGGTCGATTAGAGGTTTACAAATCGGGAAAATGGGGAACAGTGTGTGATGATGGTTTAAATGATCAACTATCTGTTGTGGTGTGTCGATCATTAGGCTTACCTTGGTAAGACTTTTCATTATGGAAGTGGTCATACAAACCACTTTATGGAAACAAAAATTTATAAAGTACTATAAAGAAATACATCAAAAATGCTCCATGGTTAATATGATTTTTCACAACAACGTGTATATTTTTTGTTTTTAACAATATGATAAAATGGTCCAACTTTAAGTTTATCAGTTGACAATGTTAAGTTCAGGTGATTACTCTCATCATTCAGGAATGCATCAAAAGCCTATGGCAGTGCTGCATATGGACAGGGATCTGGTCCTATCTGGTTGGACAACGTCAAATGTATGGGATCTGAGACAGGCATAGAGAAGTGTAGTCACAATCCCTGGGGATCTCATAACTGTAACCATAGAGAGGATGTCTCCATCAGCTGTTTCTCGTCAACAGGTAAGGACGTTTTTCCCTTTTTAAGCAATTCACCGAAAACATAGCAGGTTTATAAGGACATATTATGTAGGCGTAAAATGTTTTCATCTAACGAAGTTATTCATATTATCTAAAATTTAAAAACATGTACATATGAGCTGAGTAGATGTTCTCTATGCAGGTATTGTAAGGGATAATTGTCGGCATATTATCACTGGGCAAAAGGTTTCTATTTTACCCTTGTTATATTTTATTTGAATTAGGATCAAGTTTTAATCAGTCAGATTTAGTAACAATATCATTATAAGGCTGTCAATTTTAATGATGACAAAGAAGAAAGCAACAGTTTTTAAGTTCTAATGAAAGAGATATCAAAAGTTTCTAATGAAGAAACCAATATGAAACGACCCTACATTAAGAATTGATACCAAGCACATACTCTAGAATATAAAAGGGCTGGATACTATTGGTCATTTTAGACTGTTTTGATTTTCTTTAAATATGAGCTCCATATAAAGATAGGGAAAATAGAGAAATGTAAAAGGTGTATCATATTGATTATTTCTTTTATAATTAATGCTTGAACTATTAATATTTTAAGATTTGAGGAAGATCTTGTGGTTAATTTGTTGACCACCCAGCCTCCTCAACCCCTAATAGGTGTTGTGTCAGTGTCAGACTTTTGCTCATTAATGGTTCTCAAAAGTAGTCTCAGTTTTGCTTGATATCTTTTGTTTTCAATTTGAACATTAAGGATGAATTTGCAGTCCTATCTTAAAATCCCTACAATATCTAATACAGTACACAATAACAGAAGAAAAAACTTTGGGTTCATTTTTGATTGGGTTCATTTCTATATTGACGTTAACTTGATAAATGTTATTATCAATGGCATGCCGAGGCGACAACTTAAAATATTGTCAATTTGGATTTGTTTCTTTTACTTTTCTTTATCTATGACACTGATAAATTTTACTGATTAAACATTAATGTACTAGCGTGACTAAGTGTCTTTAATATTATTGATAATGACAAGATATAAAGTATCAGACATTTATAAACTGAACGTTTCGAGAAGAACAATAAAATAGTGTAGGTTTCATCTGATAAAATGGTAGTTTTCTGTTAACCTTAAAATACAATGTTAACTTTTTTCTTGTATTGTAGACATTGCTGTCAGACTTGTTGGAGGGACGAGTGAAAATGAAGGTCGATTAGAAGTGAACAGGTTGGGGATTTGGGGAACAGTGTGTGATGATAATTCGAACGATAAACTGGCAGTTGTGGTGTGTCGATCGTTAGGCTTGCCTTGGTAATCTTTATTGTTGCTGTAGTAGAGTTCAGTTTAAAACTTGAAATTTATAACACATTATAAACAAGTTTTTTTTATTATGAATAAGAAAAACAGATCAATATTTTTTTACCATCGGAACAAGTATTTATGATTTTGTCGGATTTTAAATTACCAGGGCAACATCTGAGGCATATGGCGATGCTGTACATGGTCAAGGATCAGGTACAATCTGGTTAGACAATGTAAACTGCATAGGATCTGAGTCAAACATTGCAGAGTGTAGTCACAGTCCCTGGGGGTCTAACAACTGTAATCATGGTGATGATGTATCCATCAACTGCTTGCCCAATGGTAATTTTTTCTAATCTTTTAATGAATCATCGAACCTGTGTATAAGCATTTTCAGGTTAAAAAAGGTATACTCTAAGATGTTTAATTATAAGACATGGAAAATGTTGTCATATAAGAATGATCATCTTAGAAACTATTCTTTTTTATTTTCTGTCTCAAGCTACTTTTGTCCGACTTGTTGGAGGAACGACTGAATATGAAGGTCGATTGGAAGTTTACAAACTGGGAAGATGGGGAACAGTGTGTGATAATGATTTAAATGATACACTATCTGTTGTGGTGTGTCGATCTTTAGGCTTGCCTTGGTAATCTTCATTGTTGCTGAAGTAGATTTCAGTTTAAATCTTGAAATTTATAGCACATTATAAACAAGTTTTTTTTTATTATAAATAAGAATAACAGATCAATATTTTTACCATTGGAACAAGTATTTATGATTTTGTCGGATTTTAAATTACCAGGGCAACATCTGAGGCATATGGCGGTGCTGTACATGGTCAAGGATCAGGTACAATATGGTTAGACAAAGTAAACTGCATAGGATCTGAGTCAAACATTGCAGAGTGTAGTCACAGTCTCTGGGGGTCTAACAATTGTAACCATGGTGATGATGTATCCATCAACTGCTTGCCCAATGGTAATTTCTTTTAATCATTTAATGCATCATCGAACCTGTGTATAACAATTTTTCGGTTAAAAAAGGTATACTCGAAGATGTTTAATTATAAGACATGGAAAATGTTGTCATATAAGAATGATCATCTTAGAAACTATTCCTTTTTATTTCCTGTCTCAAGATACTTTTGTCCGACTTGTTGGAGGAACGACTGAATATGAAGGTCGATTAGAAGTTTTCAAACTGGGAAGATGGGGAACAGTGTGTGATAATGGTTTAAATGATACACTATCTGTTGTAGTGTGTCGATCATTAGGCTTACCTTGGTAAGACTTTTCATTATGGAAGTGGTCATACGAACCACTTAATGGAAACAAAAATTTACAAAGTACTATAAAGAAATACATCAAAAATGCTCCATGGTTAATATGATTTTTCACAACAACGTGTATATTTTTTTGTTTTTAACAATGTGATAAAATGGTTTAACTCTAAGTTTATCAGTTGACAATGTTAAGTTCAGGTGATTTCTCTCATCATTCAGGAATGCATCAAAAGCCTATGGCGGTGCTGCATATGGACAGGGATCTGGTCCTATCTGGTTGGACAACGTCAAATGTATGGGATCTGAGACAGGCATAGAGAAGTGTAGTCACAATCCCTGGGGATCTCATAACTGTAACCATAGAAAGGATGTCTCCATCAGCTGTTTCTCGTCAACAGGTAAGGACGTTTTTTTCCCTTTTTAAGCAATTTACCGAAAACATAGCAGGTTTTTAAGGACATATTATGTAGGCGTAAAATGTTTTCATCTAACGAAGTTATTCATATTATCTAAAATTTAAATACATATGAGATGAGTATTTATTCTCTATGTAGGTATTGTAAGGAAAAATTGTCGGCATATCATCATTGGGTAAAAGGTTTCTATTTGACCCTCGTTATTTCCTATTTGAATTAGGATCAAGTTTTAATCAGTCCGATTTAGTAACAATATCATTATAAGGCTGTCAATCTTAATGATGACAAAGAAGAAAGCAACAATTCTTAAGTTCTGATCATAAAAATATCAAACGTTTCTAATGAAGAAACAATATGAAACGACCCTACATTAAAAACTGTTACCAAGAACATACTCTAGAATATAAAAGGGCTGGTTAGTATTGTCCATTTTTAGACTGTTTTGATTTTCTTTAAAGATGATCTCCATATAAAGATAGGGAAAATAGAGAAATGTAAAAGGTGTATCATATTGATTATTTCTTTTATAATTAATGCTTGAACGATTAATATTTTAAGATTTGAGGAAGATCTTGTGGTTAATTTGTTGACCACCCAGCCTCCTCAACCCCTAATAGGTGCTGTGTCAGTGTCAGACTTTTGCTCATTAATGGTTCTCAAAAGTAGCCTCAGTTGTGCTTGATATCTTTTGTTTAATTTGTTGTCCTATCTTAAAATCCCTATGATATCTAATACAATACACAATAACAGAAGAAAAGACGGTAATCTCATTATTGAAGGAATCGCTAAGTGTTGAAGACATTTGTTCTACATTGACGTTAACTTGTTAAATGTTATTATCAATTTTACATTTCTTTATCTATGACACTGATAAATTTTACTGATTAAACATTAATGTATTAGCATGACTAAGTGTCTTTAATATTATTGATACTGACAAGATTATCAGACATTTATAAACTGAACGTTTCGAGAAGAACAATAAAATAGTGTAGGTTTCATTCTGATAAAGTAAAAGTTTTCTTGTTAATCTTGAAATACAATGTTAACTTTTTTCTTGTATTGTAGACATTGCTGTCAGACTTGTTGGAGGGACGAGTGAAAATGAAGGTCGTTTAGAAGTGAACAGGTTGGGGATTTGGGGAACAGTGTGTGATGATAATTCGAACGATAAACTGGCAGTTGTGGTGTGTCGATCGTTAGGCTTGCCTTGGTAATCTTCATTGTTGCTGTAGTAGAATTCAGTTTAAAACTTGAAATTTATAACAAGTTATAAACAAGTATTACTAATGCCATGTGACCTATAAAAAGACTTGTTTGATATCTTAAAACTATTTAGTTTTATTTATCATTATTTCAATTCTGAAGTTTTTTTATTAGTAGTAAAAAAAATAGATCACTTAATTGTTTTACCGTCGGAACAAGTATTTATGATTTTGTCGGATTTTAAATTACCAGGGCAACATCTGAGGCATATGGCGGTGCTGTACATGGTCAAGGATCAGGTACAATATGGTTAGACAAAGTAAACTGCATAGGATCTGAGTCAAACATTGCAGAGTGTAGTCACAGTCCCTGGGGGTCTAACAACTGTAACCATGGTGATGATGTATCCATCAACTGCTTGCCCAATGGTAATTTTTTTAAATCATTTAATGCATCATCGAACCTGTGTATAAGCATTTTCAGGTAAAAAAAAAAAAGGGGGTTTATTTAAAATGCTTACTTATAAGACATGGAAAATGTTTTCATATAAGAATGATCATCTTAAAAACTGTTCTTTTTTATTTCCTGTCTCAAGCTACTTTTGTCCGACTTGTTGGAGGAACGACTGAATATGAAGGTCGATTAGAAATTTACAAACTTGGAAGATGGGGAACAGTGTGTGATACTAATTTTAACCATAACCTCTCTGTTGTGGTGTGTCGATCATTGGGCTTGCCTTGGTAATGTTGTTTGCAACAAGAGTGGTACTCGTAATCTATTAATGTTGATTTATTATTTACAGAAAGAAATTGATTGATATCTAAAACCATTTTTTCATTTTTATTTTTTCATTACATTTCATTGTTTGGGTGTGATATTATCAATTACAAAAACAGGTCAGCATTCTTCACAAACAAAACAATCATTTATGATGATGTTGTAAACAAGAATGTGTTTTAAATTATTCAGGGCAACATCAGAAGCCTATGGCGGTGCTGTATTTGGTCGAGGATCAGGTACAATCTGGTTAGACAATGTTAACTGCATTGGATCTGAGTCTAAAATTGACGAGTGTAGTCACAGTCCCTGGGGATCTAACAACTGTAACCATAGAGATGATATATCCATCAACTGCTTGCCCAATAGGTCCAATGGTAAATTTGTTTTGATCATTTAGTGCCTGTTTATAAGCATTTTCGATTGAAAAATATGTTGTCTAAGATGTTTAATTATAAGACTGAGAATGTCATATAAAGATGATCATCTTAAAAAATTGGTCTTTTTTATTACCTGTCTTAAGATACTACTGTCCGACTTGTTGGAGGAACAACTGAATATGAAGGTCGATTAGAGGTTTACAAATCGGGAAAATGGGGAACAGTGTGTGATGATGGTTTAAATGATCAACTATCTGTTGTGGTGTGTCGATCATTAGGCTTACCTTGGTAAGACTTTTCATTATGGAAGTGGTCATACAAACCACTTTATGGAAACAAAAATTTACAAAGTACTATAAAGAAATACATCAAAAATGCTCCATGGTTAATATGATTTTTCACAACAACGTGTATATATTTTTGTTTTTAACAATGTGATAAAATGGTTTAACTCTAAGTTTATCAGTTGACAATGTTAAGTTCAGGTGATTTCTCTCATCATTCAGGAATGCATCAAAAGCCTATGGCGGTGCTGCATATGGACAGGGATCTGGTCCTATCTGGTTGGACAACGTCAAATGTATGGGATCTGAGACAGGCATAGAGAAGTGTAGTCACAATCCCTGGGGATCTCATAATTGTAACCATAGAGAGGATGTCTCCATCAGCTGTTTCTCGTTAACAGGTAAGGACGTTTTTTCCTTTTTTACGCAATTCACCGAAAACATAGCAGGTTTATAAGGACATATTATGTAGGCGTAAAATGTTTTCATCTAACGAAGTTATTCATATTATCTAAAATTTAAAAACATGTACATATGAGCTGAGTAGTTGTTCTCTATGCAGGTATTGTAAGGGAAAATTGTCGGCATATTATCACTGGGCAAAAGGTTTCTATTTTACCCTTGTTATATTTTATTTGAATTAGGATCTAGTTTTAATCAGTCAGATTTAGTAACATGATCATTATAAGGCTGTCAATCTTAATGATGACAAAGAAGAAAGCAACAGTTTTTAAGTTCTAATGAAAGAGATATCAAAAGTTTCTAATGAAGAAACCAATATGAAACGACCCTACATTAAGAATTGATACCAAGCACATACTCTAGAATATAAAAGGGCTGGATACTATTGGTCATTTTAGACTGTTTTGATTTTCTTTAAATATGAGCTCCATATAAAGATAGGGAAAATAGAGAAATGTAAAAGGTGTATCATATTGATTATTTCTTTTATAATTAATGCTTGAACGATTAATATTTTAAGATTTTAGGAAGATCTTGTGGTTAATTTGTTGACCACCCAGCCTCCTCAACCCCTAATAGGTGTTGTGTCAGTGTCAGACTTTTGCTCATTAATGGTTCTCAAAAGTAGTCTCAGTTTTGCTTGATATCTTTTGTTTTCAATTTGAACATTGAGGATGAATTTGCAGTCCTATCTTAAAATCCCTACAATATCTAATACAGTACACAATAACAGAAGAAAATACTTTGGGTTCATTTTTGATTGGGTTCATTTCTATATTGACGTTAACTTGATAAATGTTATTATCAATGGCATGCCGAGGCGACAACTTAGAATATTGTCAATTTGGATTTGTTTCTTTTACTTTTCTTTATCTATGACACTGATAAATTTTACTGATTAAACATTAATGTACTAGCGTGACTAAGTGTCTTTAATATTATTGATAATGACAAGATATAAAGTATCAGACATTTATAAACTGAACGTTTCGAGAAGAACAATAAAATAGTGTAGGTTTCATCTGATAAAATGGTAGTTTTCTGTTAACCTTAAAATACAATGTTAACTTTTTTCTTGTATTGTAGACATTGCTGTCAGACTTGTTGGAGGGACGAGTGAAAATGAAGGTCGATTAGAAGTGAACAGGTTGGGGATTTGGGGAACAGTGTGTGATGATAATTCGAACGATAAACTGGCAGTTGTGGTGTGTCGATCGTTAGGCTTGCCTTGGTAATCTTTATTGTTGCTGTAGTAGAGTTCAGTTTAAAACTTGAAATTTATAACACATTATAAACAAGTTTTTTTTATTATAAATAAGAAAAACAGATCAATATTTTTTTACCATCGGAACAAGTATTTATGATTTTGTCGGATTTTAAATTTCCAGGGCAACATCTGAGGCATATGGCGATGCTGTACATGGTCAAGGATCAGGTACAATCTGGTTAGACAATGTAAACTGCATAGGATCTGAGTCAAACATTGCAGAGTGTAGTCACAGTCTCTGGGGGTCTAACAACTGTAATCATGGTGATGATGTATCCATCAACTGCTTGCCCAATGGTAATTTTTTCTAATCATTTAATGAATCATCGAACCTGTGTATAAGCATTTTCAGGTTAAAAAAGGTATACTCTAAGATGTTTAATTATAAAACATGGAAAATGTTGTCATATAAGAATGATCATCTTAGAAACTATTCTTTTTTATTTTCTGTCTCAAGCTACTTTTGTCCGACTTGTTGGAGGAACGACTGAATATGAAGGTCGATTGGAAGTTTACAAACTGGGAAGATGGGGAACAGTGTGTGATAATGGTTTAAATGATACACTATCTGTTGTGGTGTGTCGATCTTTAGGCTTGCCTTGGTAATCTTCATTGTTGCTGAAGTAGATTTCAGTTTAAAACTTGAAATTTATAATACATTATAAACAAGTTTTTTTTATTATAAATAAGAATAACAGATCAATATTTTTTTACCATTGGAACAAGTATTTATGATTTTGTCTGATTTTAAATTACCAGGGCAACATCTGAGGCATATGGCGGTGCTGTACATGGTCAAGGATCAGGTACAATATGGTTAGACAAAGTAAACTGCATAGGATCTGAGTCAAACATTGCAGAGTGTAGTCACAGTCTCTGGGGGTCTAACAATTGTAACCATGGTGATGATGTATCCATCAACTGCTTGCCCAATGGTAATTTCTTTTAATCATTTAATGCATCATCGAACCTGTGTATAACAATTTTTCGGTTAAAAAAAGGTATACTCGAAGATGTTTAATTATAAGACATGGAAAATGTTGTCATATAAGAATGATCATCTTAGAAACTATTCCTTTTTATTTCTTCTCTCAAGATACTTTTGTCCGACTTGTTGGAGGAACGACTGAATATGAAGGTCGATTAGAAGTTTTCAAACTGGGAAGATGGGGAACAGTGTGTGATAATGGTTTAAATGATCAACTATCTGTTGTGGTGTGTCGATCATTAGGCTTACCTTGGTAAGACTTTTCATTATGGAAGTGGTCATACGAACCACTTAATGGAAACAAAAATTTACAAAGTACTATAAAGAAATACATCAAAAATGCTCCATGGTTAATATGATTTTTCACAACAACGTGTATATTTTTTTGTTTTTAACAATGTGATAAAATGGTTTAACTCTAAGTTTATCAGTTGACAATGTTAAGTTCAGGTGATTTCTCTCATCATTCAGGAATGCATCAAAAGCCTATGGCGGTGCTGCATATGGACAGGGATCAGGTCCTATCTGGTTGGACAACGTCAAATGTATGGGATCTGAGACAGGCATAGAGAAGTGTAGTCACAATCCCTGGGGATCTCATAACTGTAACCATAGAAAGGATGTCTCCATCAGCTGTTTCTCGTCAACAGGTAAGGACGTTTTTTTCCCTTTTTAAGCAATTTACCGAAAACATAGCAGGTTTTTAAGGACATATTATGTAGGCGTAAAATGTTTTCATCTAACGAAGTTATTCATATTATCTAAAATTTAAATACATATGAGATGAGTACTTATTCTCTATGCAGGTATTGTAAGGAAAAATTGTCGGCATATCATCATTGGGTAAAAGGTTTCTATTTGACCCTCGTTATTTCCTATTTGAATTAGGATCAAGTTTTAATCAGTCCGATTTAGTAACAATATCATTATAAGGCTGTCAATCTTAATGATGACAAAGAAGAAAGCAACAATTCTTAAGTTCTGATCATAAACATATCAAAAGTTTCTAATGAAGAAACAATATGAAACGACCCTACATTAAAAACTGTTACCAAGAACATACTCTAGAATATAAAAGGGCTGGATACTATTGGCCATTTTTAGACTGTTTTGATTTTCTTTAAAGATGATCTCCATATAAAGATAGGGAAAATAGAGAAATGTAAAAGGTGTATCATATTGATTATTTCTTTTATAATTAATGCTTGAACTACTAGTATTAATATTTTAAGATTTTAGGAAGATCTTGTGGTTAATTTGTTGACCACCCAGCCTCCTCAACCCCTAATAGGTGCTGTGTCAGTGTCAGACTTTTGCTCATTAATGGTTCTCAAAAGTAGCCTCAGTTGTGCTTGATATCTTTTGTTTTCAATTTGAACATTGAAGATGAATTTGTTGTCCTATCTTAAAATCCCTATGATATCTAATACAATACACAATAACAGAAGAAAAGACGGTAATCTTATTATTGAAGGAATCGCTAAGTGTTGAAGACATTTGTTCTACATTGACGTTAACTTGTTAAATGTTATTATCAATGGCATGTCGAGGCGGCAACTTAGAATATTGTCAATTTGGATTTGTTTCTTTTACATTTCTTTATCTATGACACTGATAAATTTTACTGATTAAACATTAATGTATTAGCATGACTAAGTGTCTTTAATATTATTGATACTGACAAGATTATCAGACATTTATAAACTGAACGTTTCGAGAAGAACAATAAAATAGTGTAGGTTTCATTCTGATAAAGTAAAAGTTTTCTTGTTAATCTTGAAATACAATGTTAACTTTTTTCTTGTATTGTAGACATTGCTGTCAGACTTGTTGGAGGGGCGAGTGAAAATGAAGGTCGTTTAGAAGTGAACAGGTTGGGGATTTGGGGAACAGTGTGTGATGATAATTCGAACGATAAACTGGCAGTTGTGGTGTGTCGATCGTTAGGCTTGCCTTGGTAATCTTCATTGTTGCTGTAGTAGAATTCAGTTTAAAACTTGAAATTTATAACAAGTTATAAACAAGTATTACTAATGCCATGTGACCTATAAAAAGACTTGTTTGATATCTTAAAACTATTTAGTTTTATTTATCATTATTTCAGTTTTGAAGTTTTTTTATTAGTAGTAAAAAAATAGATCACTTAATTGTTTTACCGTCGGAACAAGTATTTATGATTTTGTCGGATTTTAAATTTCCAGGGCAACATCTGAGGCATATGGCGGTGCTGTACATGGTCAAGGATCAGGTACAATATGGTTAGACAAAGTAAACTGCATAGGATCTGAGTCAAACATTGCAGAGTGTAGTCACAGTCCCTGGGGGTCTAACAACTGTAACCATGGTGATGATGTATCCATCAACTGCTTGCCCAATGGTAATTTTTTTAAATCATTTAATGCATCATCGAACCTGTGTATAAGCATTTTCAGGTAAAAAAAAAAAAGGTTTATTGAAGATGTTTACTTATAAGACATGGAAAATGTTGTCATATAAGAATGATCATCTTAAAAACTGTTCTTTTTTATTTCCTGTCTCAAGCTACTTTTGTCCGACTTGTTGGAGGAACGACTGAATATGAAGGTCGATTAGAAATTTACAAACTGGGAAGATGGGGAACAGTGTGTGATACTAATTTTAACCATAACCTGTCCTTTGTTGTGTGTCGATCATTGGGCTTGCCTTGGTAATGTTGTTTGCTACAAGAGTGGTACTTGTGATATAATAATGTTGTTGATTATTGTTTGATATCTCAAACCATATTTTCCATTTTTCCATTATATTTCGTCGTTCGGGTATAATATTAATAATTACAAAAACAGGTAAGAATTCTTCACACAAAAAAACAATCATGTATGATGATGTTGTAATTAACTCTGTATAATTAAATTATTCAGGGCAACATCAGAGGCCTATGGCGGTGCTGTATTTGGTCGAGGATCAGGTACAATCTGGTTGGACAATGTTAACTGCATCGGATCTGAGTCTAAAATTGAAGAGTGTAGTCACAGTCCCTGGGGATCTAACAACTGTAACCATGGAAATGATATATCCATCAACTGCTTGCCCAATTTGCTAAATAGTACATTTGTTTGAATCATTTAATGCCTGTTTATAAGCATTTTCGATTGAAAAAAGGTGCTTTTCAAGATTTTTAATTATAAGACTCAGAATGGCATGGAAAAATGATCATCTTAAAAAATTGGTCTTTTTTATTACCTGTCCAAAGATACTGCTGTCCGACTTGTTGGAGGAACGACTGAATATTATGGCCGATTAGAGGTTTACAGATCGGGAAAATGGGGAACAGTGTGTGATGATGGTTTAAATGATATACTATCTGTTGTGGTGTGTCGATCATTGGGCTTACCTTGGTAAGACTTTTTATTATGAAACTGGTCATACAAACCACTTTGTGGAAACAAAAATTTACTAGAAAGAAATACATCAAATTGCCCCATGGTTGATATGATTTTCACAACAAGTATATATTTTTTATTTTTAACAACAAAATAAAATGGTCAAACTCTGATTTTATTAGTTGACAATGTTAAGTTCAGGTGATTACTCTTATCATTCAGGAATGCATCAAAAGCCTATGGTAGTGCTGTATATGGACAGGGTACTGGTCCTATCTGGTTGGACAACGTCAAATGTCTGGGATCTGAGACAGGCATAGAGAAGTGTAGTCACAGTCCCTGGGGGTCTCATAACTGTAACCATGGAGAGGATGTCTCCATCAGCTGTTCCCCGTCAACTGGTTAGGAGGTTTTCTACGTTTTAAACAATTAACCGAAAACATAGCAGGTTTATAAAGATATATCAGATAGGCGTATAATGTTCCCATTAAACAAAGTTAATCATATAATTTAAAATTGAAATACAAATGAGCCGAGTAGTTCTTCCATATGCACGCATTATTAAGAGGGAAAAGTCGACACATTATACCTCACTGAACAAAAGGTTTCTATCAGATTTCCTCATCTCTTATGCAAATGATGATCAAATATTAATCAATCAGATTTAGTAACATTATCATTATAAGGCTGTCAATGTTAATGATGACAAAAAATCAACAATTCTTAAGTTCTGATTATAAAGATATCAAATGTTTCTAATGAAGAAACAATATAAAACGACGGTATATTAAGAACTGTAAACAAGGCGCGTACTCTAGAATTTAAAAGGACTGGATAGTATTGGCCATTTTTAGAATATTTTGATTTCCTCTAAAAGATGACCTTCATATAACGATTAGAGAAATAGAGAAATTTAAAAGGTGTATCCTATTGATTTTTTCTTTTAAAGTTAATGATTGAATGGTTAATATTTTAAGATTTTAGGAAAATCTTGAGGTTAATTAGTTGACCATCTAGCCTCCTCAACCCCTAATAGGGGCCGTGTCAGTGTCAGACTTCTGTTTCATTAATGGTTCTCAAATTTAGCCTCAGTTGTGCTTGATATCCTTTATTTAAAATTGAACATTGAAGATGAATTTGTTGTCCTATCTTTAAATCCCTACAATATCTAATACAATACACAAATACACAAGAAAATACTTCATGTTCATATTTGAAGGAATCGCTAAGTGTTGAAGACATTTGTTCTTTATTGACGTTAACTTGATAAATGTTATTATCAATGGCATGTCAAGGCGGCAATTTAGAATATTGTCAATTTGGATTTGTTTCTTTTACATTTTTTATCTATGACACCGATAAATGTTACTGATTAAACATTTATATACTAGCATGACTAAGTGTCTTTGATTATTATTGATAATGGCAATATATAAAGTATCAGACAATTATAAACTTAACGTTTAGAAAAGAACCTTTTTCTTGTATTTTAGACATTGCTGTCCGACTTGTTGGAGGAACGAGTGAAAATGAAGGTCGATTAGAAGTGAACATGTTGGGAAGATGGGCAGCAGTGTGTGATAATAATTTGAACGATAAACTGGCAGTTGTGGTGTGTCGATCTTTAGGCTTGCCTTGGTAATCTTCATTGTTGCTGTCGTAGAATTCAGTTTATAACTTTTCATTTAGAACAAGCTAGAAACAAGTATTATTAATGCGGTGTAATCTATTAAAACACTTGTTTGATATCTTAAAACAGTTCAGTTTTATTTATCATTATTTCAGTTCAAAAGGTTTTTTTTATTGATAAGAAATCCAGATCAATATTTTTTACCATCGGAACAATCTTTTCTAATTTTGTTGGATTTTAAATTTCCAGGGCAACATCTGAGGCATATAGCGGTGCCGTACATGGTCAAAGATCAGGAGCAATCTGGTTAAACAATGTTAACTGCATCGGATCTGAGTCAAACATTGCAGAGTGTAGTCACAGTCCCTTGGGATTTAACAACTGTAACCATGGAAATGATATATTCATTAACTGCTTGGCCAATAATAAATTTGTTTTTATTGTTTAATGCTTGTGTAGAAGCATTTTCGATTTTAAAAATGTGTTCTCCAAGATGTTTAATTATAAAACTGAAAATATAATATAAAGATGATTATCTTAAAAAATTGTTCTTTTTTATTACCTGTCTCAAGATACTGCTGTCCGACTTGTTGGAGGAACAACTGAATATGAAGGTCGATTAGAAGTTTACAAATTTGGAAAATGGGGAACAGTGTGTGATGATGGTTTAAATGATACACTATCTGTTGTGGTGTGTCGATCATTAGGCTTACCTTGGTAAGTTTAATTACTTTTGATTGAAATAGTGAAGTGATTTTTATGTTTGCTAAAATAATATTGATAAATTACAAATCAACTCCCTTGTTTCTTCCTAAGCATAAAATCACAAATAGTTTCTAGTTCTGAGTTTCAACTAAGTTGCAATCAACGTGTATATTTAAACATTCAGGGGTGCATCAAAGGCTTATAGTGATGCTTCGTATGGACAGGGCTCTGGTCCTATCTTGTTAGACGATGTTAAATGTACTGGCTCTGAGTCCAGAATTGAGGAGTGTAGTCACAGTCCCTGGGGTTCTCACAACTGTGGCCATGGAGAAGATGTCTCTATAAAATGTGTCCAATCCAGAGGTGAGAATGCACAAATGCACACTTTAACTCGTGGCCGACGTTTAACAATCCTTATATTGTATTAGATATTGTACTGGGATTTAAAAAAATATTATTGTCTTTTGTACAATTTCAATTTTTTGTTTGTACATAATGTATGCAATGCATTGACTTGTATATCAAATGTCATCTATGTCCTTGCTTGGAAAAAATGCATATAATTTGAAAGCACGGCGATTTACGATGTATGTCCTCAAAGTGATACCTCCAGAGCAAATACTTTTGGACTGTTAAGATGTTGGCTGTTAATTATATTGGCCTTATAGGCGTTATACAGCTTTTAAATCAAGAATATATCACTAAATAAGACCGAAAATGACAGCCTTTTGGTGTGTGTGGGGGTGGGGGGGGGGTGAGTCACTGGAAATAGTCGTAAATGTCTTTTTTGTCTCCCCCATTTCCGATATTTAGAACTATATGCCATTTTATTGTCTCCTTGTAAATATCTTTTGAGTAGACATGCTCATAGCACATTAGGTACTTCAAACAATATAGAAACAGTATAGAAAATTGTAAAAATAAAGCACAAGTGAATATTTCTATACTTTTTTTCGAGGTGATTCACCTGGTAGAGTTGAAGCCAAACGTAAGTTCCTTTTTTATAATTAAAAATTATATATATATATATATATATATATATATATATATATATATATATATATATATATATATATATATATATATATATATATATATATATATATATATATATACGTAGGAGGAATCAATTGTTGACTCACATGATGAAAATAAGATGCTTTAATGTGTGTTTTTTTAAAGAGGAATGGATGTATGGAGCCAATACAATTATCCTTATATCTGTCCAGTCGGTTCTTTTGGGCTTGACGTGGCTAACCATAGCAGTCTATGTCGTGTATAAAAAACGTCGTTCGAATTTACACCAAAGCAATACACATGGCACACAAGGTTTCCAGTTAGAGGTACAGAGCTTGACACAACATAATGACGATGCCGATCAGTCTAACCCAGAAAACGTCTATTTAGCACTGGATATGACATGTCAGGAAACTTCTGAAACCCCTTATGAGGAATTGAAAATATAAAGTGACTTATGCATAAAAACCTTTCAGAATAATTTTTTTTACTTATTTCATTTTCTTATCTTTTTATAAATTCATGATTTACATGTCTTTTATTTTTATTTATTATTTATACCAACGAGCGTATATTAAAGCTATAGATAAATTGTACATTTTTATGAAGTATTCATTTTAGTGCACCTTAGTTGAATTTTAGTAAAAGATCGGTCTGACTCCGTAAGCATTGTATGCAGCGGAAATATTTAAAATATTATAAGTGGCTCTAACATTTTGAAATTTAATCCTTTGTTTGACGTCACATAGCTGGGCCAATCTTCGTTCAAATCTTTTTTTTTTAATCATGAAGTTTAAATTTGTTTATTTGAAGAGCATTGCCTACTAAATAAACAGAAACTTAAGTAGGATAGGCATGTTAAAAGTTTCCTCTTCGAGAGCGACTTGCATTATTCATATATATATATATATATATATATATATATATATATATATATATATATATATATATATATATATAATTCATATATTGTAGATTGTAGGAACTATTTTGTTTTCTTATTACGACCCCCCCCCCCCCCAAGTACAATAACCAAAACCCTACAAGCAATGTAAAGTTTACATTTACACTGGACACATGCTGGTGTAATACAAGGAATTTTGTTTGAAATGACCAATTATGAGGCAACGAGGTTGTGTGTTCATGGGTTTGGTTTAAAGATTCCTCCTTTGACGATTTTGTTGCGTTTAATTTCTTGATTCTTGACAAAATTTTATGTTGTTTCAGTTTATCCCTGTTATTTGTAATGGTATATGTACCCTGTTAAATAAAATCAAAATGTTTTACATAAATATATGAGTCTTGCTCGTCTTAAAAGGTCCATACCTCTAGGTAAAGTCATTTTTAAGATATACTGCATAGGATATTTTCAATATTTTGATATTGTTTCAGAAAGGGTGTATATATAAAATTATACAGCGCAATATTTCATCAAGAAGTCTACCACATTGCCTGACCAGAAATGAGTCAAACATAAACATAAATTGCCGTCTCATTCACCTCAAAAGTATACCGAGAGGTCAAAGTCATATACAGTAAAACACGCTTATAACGAAGTCCCAGGGACGGCCAATTCAACTTCGTTATAAGCGTAATTCGTTATATCCGTCAAGTTTACAACATGAAATAGAGACTTATGGAATGAAATTCACTTCGCTGTAAGCGTCAATTCATTATAAGCGTGTTCGCTATAACCGTGTTTTACTGTATATGAAATGATTAGAATAAGTATTGTGAGTTTTTTGGTGACTGATACTAGTCCACTAAGTAAACTCAAATATATAGAGTTTTTTGTACTATATAAATACGTAATATCTTCTTCATTACGGAGTCATCTCTTAAGAACTTATTATTTGAAAATATAAAATGAACACAAAATAGAATTCAACACAGAATATAACGTATTCTTTGAACAATTATACAATTATCCGCAATCAAATTCAAACAAAGTAAATATACCTGTAAAATAAAATGATAAAGTAATGGAAATATCAGTAAAAATCAATAAAAATAACAGTGCTAGTATGTTTTGAACACTCGCTCCATATACATTTGCTTCTATATTTCCACTCTAAGCGCTACACCGCGAAAGTACATAAAAAGACCTTTAAATTGCAGTACGTTTTTCAAGGTATTTAGACCTAGACGTTTTATAATCTCTAAACCTGAATAAAGAAAATTACGTTTTTGAAATAGAGTGGATCTTCTTATCAAATTTTTTATGTGAAAAAATGTAGACCTTTTCACTTTCTTTCGTCATTGGTTCCCTAAAAAATGAACCAACTCTATGCGAAAAATACATAGAGTTAACACTTATATAATTGTCTATTAAATAAATAAATAAGTAGAACTAAAAGTTGCTTTGATAGGCTTTTGAGCTGGTGCACAGACTCTTAACGGGATATTTCCCATATCACGGGTCATACAATTGTAGAATTTTGCAATATTATATTGACTTTTAAAGTTAAAATAATCTTTGACTTCTCTAACACTTTAAATATACTAGTTTTGTTCATTTTAGGGTTAATATAACGTATAACTATTCTGATGTATCAAAGCGATATGTGCCGCATTTATGGTTATTTTCACGAAGTTTGAAACCAGATAGACCCAAAGTTTGTCAGTACGATGAGCTGTGTAAAACAATATATTGTGTCAAATGCTGCACATTATTTATAGATGTTAATTGAGTTTCAAGGTTATTTAATGTAAGGGAAAATGGGAATTTTCAGATGTATATTTCTAAATGATTCACGTTTTATGAAGATTGTTGCTCGTGGGCAAGAAACTTAAACAGCAAGGAGATAGAGGCATGACAATTTATTTGTTTGTAAAATTAATTAAAAGGAAAAGTCATATGTAAATAATTTTAAGTTATATCTTCAGAACTTTCCTCACGAATGAATAAAACTATATCAATAACATAAAGACTATAATTTTTTGAGAAAATATAGAACGTCGAATAAATACCTGTCTCCGAATACGTTTGCCCACTATCAGCATATCGGTCGCTTTCGGGTCGATATGATGTCTTTTGAATCTTTTAGAATAGTCTAAGTTTGGTAATACTTCAAGCATCAATGTTGAACTACTTATAGTAAATCAAATTATGAAATTTTTACTTTTGTAAAATTAAACCTTCAGCACAGTAAACGCAAAAAGTTTAACAACGTTTAACCAATATAAGTAAAGTTTCAGAGTGGTAACGTATGAGTGCTTACTTTAAACGTTTTACAATAAGTTACACACATTTAACTTATACAAACAATGTTTAACTCTCATGATAGCTATCCATCTTTTTCTTTTAGTCATTCAGTTATTTTCTGTACAATCTATATTTTGCCAAAAAGATCTCTAGGTATTTACTTTCCTTTATAAAAGTGTAAGGTTTCACCACAATTCATATCTAAATGGACATGGTTACGATTTGAGCTAAACATTTTTAGATTTCATTTATCTATTTTTGATATTACACTTTTCACTAGAGTACTTCTAATGCTCAACCAAAATTTGGATGTCAGTTGTATATTTCTAAGCAAGATACAGCGAGAGTTCTCATTTCTTTCTTATATAAACCAGGCTCGTTCTAAGTTTTTGTTGAATACATAGGACGAATAAGCAGGTAAAGGTAATACTGTTTCAAACTTTCTTTCTATTTGGTAGCTCGTAATGAACCAAGATGCACGGTTTCTGGTTTGGTTTTTTTTTAAACTGAATTTATTTTAAACCTAGTAGTTTCTATTGCACACTTGGTTTACATATTAACACAAAAAACGTGTGCGCTCTGTAATTTCTCTCTCGCTGTAATTTACTTTTTGTATAGAAATTGGTATTTTGATTTAAATTTATTATTAAAAATTGTATAGAGGACGACTGAATGTATTTTAAATAAAATGATAAATAAAAAATGATCCCATGTAGGAATTTAAGATAAAGAAAAAAGATTTTGACTTTAAAATACTTGGGATCGTTACTTGTTATTGTGAAAGGAAACAACCAACGATAAGAAGCATGGATTTCCGTCAGAAGGAAGCTTCATAATTGACATTTTCATTTTTGATCTACAGATTTTTCCTGGTTTAAATTAAGATGCAGACAAATCTTTTGAATCAATGTCAGAAAGAATAAATAAATCCACAAATTAAAAAAAAGCAAATTAAGGCATCTTTTTTGCATGATAGACAATTTTTATAAGTAGAAACCATGCTCAAAATCATGACTAGTATGTATGATTATAACAAACTTAAAATATATTAGTTGATGGTTCAGAATCTTTTTTATTTTAAGTTAACTTAGCTAATAAGACGAATTTTATGAGACAAAAAGAGGTACAATCAAAACTAAAAGGCTTGTTGTGCCCATTTGCTTCTGTATGAAATGCATACAAACTTTTAGAATATTTTTGGTTTAGATATTTTCTTTTCTTCCCTGCCATTTTTCGGTATATTTACAAAATATACTGCCCTATTTAGATCACATTATGATTGAATTTTACCAATAATTGATTGAACACACCTTTCATATCATTAGAACCGATATATTAATTTAGAATATTATATGATGGAGAATATAGACTAGAGGTGAATTCGAAAATAAATAATTGCCCAAAAGCAGAAAAAAGAACCTCTTAAATCCTGAGAACTTTATTCTTATCAGCGTCAAATTTTCATTGTAAGCTATATTCCCTAATATCCTTTTCGGTTAAGCATTTAATTGTCTTTCTGTCCTTCAATACGACCGTTCTTGTGTGCGGATTTAGTTTGATATTTTTGTTTGAAAAAGAAAACTGTGACCGAGCACTGATACAAAATTAACCGGAAAAACTAAAAGTGATGCCAAAAGTTTTACTCACAGAAAATGGCATATTTGTGAATGTGTGCTCTCTTTCTCAAAATTCCGGATTACAGTTCTTACATGTATGTAATGTAAGTCTGATATCTGAACCAATAATGAGGCTATGTGATTAGTGTATCATGTTTACTTTATGACTACAACTATTTACGAGAATCAAGTGGAATAATAATCATTTTATGATTTATTGGAATGTCAATTAAATCTTTGATACAAAGAAAGCTTTCTTAAATCAGCTGAACTCATTACCACCATGAGTCAACTTGAAGATGGGGTCAAAAATGATAAAAACTGGGCTTGAGAACTGTCATATGGGTGAGCAATGTAGCTTAATACAAAATTTACAAGATGTCAGACAATGTCATGTTGTAAATTTTGAAATTACACCCAACCAGTAATTATAAATTCAAAATCTATAACATGAAAGTACACTTACTAGTATATCAATGCTTCAGCTACAACAGAATTTCACATAAACGCAAATGCACTGCACGTCATTCAATTCTGCAACGACTTTTAGAAATAAATCTAAAATATTTCTACCCCAAAACGTAAGAAAAAAGTTCAGCATTTTTATTTCTAAAATTTTACAACGGTGCCTTAATGCTCTCTGTTGATTTTTAAGATGACCCATTATCTCCGATTTAAACTTTAGGTATTTTTATTTTAGTTTCATTACATGTAGAAGGAGCATATACATGTTGTTATCCTTTATTTTTCGGAGAGTTTAAAGAGTCTTGGCACAGACAATGGACAAATTATCGTAGAAAGTATTGTTTCCGATACTAGTATGTGGATCTTTAAAGATGCATGTATTTCAAATTTGTGCATTAAGATTTTTTTTTAATTTTCTCCGAAACGATAGATAATCAGGCAACCAAACTTCAATCAATCATGGACACTTACATGCAGATGTAAAGATATAGATAGACCTACTTGTAAAAATGTGCTTGCCGTCTTCATTAGCATTCACCAAAAGTTTTTATTTCCCTTCTGTTTTATTGTATTTTATTTTTGATTTTCTTTCTTAATTATTTTATTTTAGCTCACTTGAGCTGAAAGTTCAAGTGAGCTTTTCTGATCACTATTTGTCCGGCGTCCGTCCGTCTGTCTGTCTCTCCGTCCGTCTGTAAACTTTTTTATTTACACTTTCGACTTCTTCTCCAGAACTACCGAGATAATTTCAACCAAACTTGGCACAAAGCTTCCTTAGGTGAAGGGAATTCAAGTTTGTTAAAATGAAGCGCCATGTACTCTTTCAAAGGGAAATAATTAAGAATTATTAAAACGTTGTTAGTATCTTCAAAAAATTCTTCTCAAAAACCAATTGGCCAGAAAAGCTGTTTCTTGTGTAAAAGCATCCTTAATTAGGTATTCCTAAGATCCCCTGGGGGTACGGTGGGGCCTCAATAGAGAGTAAAAATGTTTAACATAGAAATATAAAGAAAAAATCTTTTTAAAAAAACAAGTTGGCCAGAAAAGCTGAAACTTGTGTGAAAGCATCCTTAGGTAACGAGATTCAAGTTTGTTCAATCCATAATCCCCAGGTATACGGTGGGGCCACAATGGGGGATGGAGTTTTTACATAGAAGAAAAGCAGTTGGCCAGAAAAAGCTGTAACTTGTGTGAAAGCTTCCTTAAGCAGTGTTGATTCTAGTTTGTTCAAACCATGATCCCCGGGGATACGGTGGGGCCAATATGAGGGGTCAAAATTTTACATAAAATATATAGAGAAAAATTTTCTTCTCAAAATATAGTTGGCCAGAAAAGCTGTAACTTGTTTGGAAGAATCCTCAGTTATTGTAGATTGAAGTTTGTCCAAATCATGATTCCCGGGGTATAGTGGGGCCACGATGGGGGGTCGAAATTTTACATAGGAATATATAGAGAAAAAAGTTTCAAAAATTCCTCTTAAAAACCAATTGGCCAGAAAATTTGTAACTTGTGTGGAAGCACCCTCTGGTGGTGTCGATTCTAGTTTGTTAAAACCATGATCCCGGGGGTAGGGTGGGGCCACCATTGGGGTCGAATTGTTACCTAGGAATGTAATGAGTAATATCTTCTTTTTGAAAATCAATTAAGCAGAAAAGCTGTTACTTGAGTGGAAGCATCCTCAGAGAAAAATCTTAAAAATCAAATAAAAAAGATGAGGCTATAATGAGATGGGGGTCAAATTTTTACATAGGAAATAAATTTGAGTATTCTCAAAAATATATAGTTTTATTAATATGTAATAATATTGATATTTATTGATTCTCAGTTGTTTAGACTGTAGCAGTTGATAATTCTTGGGTCACACAAATGGTTTAAAGATTGATTATATTTATATGAACAGTTATTTACGATCTTTTAGAGAATGGCAATGCTCAGTATGTGATATAACTATTAAATCTTTAGTTACAAAAGGGACTCAACATAATTAAGAACATCTGTAGAATATTTTTAAAATCTTTTAATACAGGATCTGTTTTACTCATTCATTGTCCCAATATTTTGGATATGACTTCAAGTAGCAGATCTAAATATCTCTTATGTTTCTCAGGTGAGCAAGGTGGCCCATGGGCCTCTTGTTTTTGTTTTGTTTTCTGCTTTGTTTCGTTTAATTATTTAGTTTTTATGAATGATAATAGATGACTCTCAAGCACTGCTGTATAAACAATGAGATTCTTTCTTCCACCGTGTTGTCTTACTTTCCAAATGATATTTTGATGTGCTGTGCAAAATCGATTTCAAAATTCCGTTATTCGATTCCGGTCGTTACTAGAAGAAATTCGTGTTTTTTTTAATCAACTTAACCTCGCAATTCAATTGATACGGCTATAATCCGAAGAGCGAGTGCATTTCATACACACTAAAATTCATCGGCACAGATGATAAAAATTCGAGCAAAAACAATCTTATGTCCTTTCATGATAACACCAGTAGCAAAAATAATAAGTGTAGAAAATTAAAAGTGGTCTGATGGAAAGGATAATTTTGCAAAGCTTTTTTGTAGCTCATTATATATTTATATACATTTTTTATTTCGTATTGAACCTTATTAAAGGTTTACATTTTGACAGCAAAAAATATATAGTGTTTTTTCCCTGTCTTTTTAAAACCCATTTAGCACTTTGCAAACTAATAAAAAAATCTTCCATCCTGCAAAAGAAGATCTTCCATGTGCATTACTCTGGATGTAGTGACCCGTCTCGATATAGAGTGTGGGATTTGTTCGAGTGAAAACGTCGTCCCCGGCGTTGGCATGGGTCACCACAATACCCGTCCCTCCTGCCTCGGCTCTGCCGTGACCAGAATGAAAATAAACTGAACCTACGTCCTCTTTGTTTTTCATCAACTGAATGCTATGGTCATAATTGTTACCTGTTCGAAAAGTCCACGTGAAAACGTACACGCCCGATTTAGGTACCAAGAATACCCCTGTATGAGGGCGGTACCCGTTTCCAATGTTAGTTTTGACAACATCGTAAACCAAAACGCGTCCTCTCCATGGAGACCATAGAATTGATGACATGAAGGCGTAAAATGCGATGGTATCTCCAGAGGTGGAATGGGGTGAAAGAAGTCGCTCTACAAATATAAATTTATGATGCAAATAAAATACGATGTACTCATAAAAATCAAAATTTTCTGTTATATTTTTTATAATAACTAATATATATAAATAACTTTATATATATATATATATATATATATATATATATATATATATATATATATATATATATATATATATATATATATATATATATATATATATAATTAGTTGCATGGTCAACGAATTCAAATTCTTCTTACTTTGAATTTTGTCGACGCCTTGTAATCCGTTTTCAAACTCCTTTTTTTTAATACAACATTATAGTAACTGTTTCCATCCGACAGATTTCGCATCTTCTGTGACCAATACATGCATCTTTTCCAGTCTTAATTGGCGATTGTTGAGAGAATGTATGAACCTGTTGATATTCAACCCATCTCTTTTCAGCTTTGCTAAAAATCGATTTTGGTTCGCTTCAACTACATCCAATTTAGAAAAGTTGCTTTTCAAATTCCTAAGTTCGTTTAGAAATTGATCCTTTAGTTCCTTAACTTCGTTCCGATTATCTGAGAGTAATCGTTCAAGGTGATCGTTACGTTGGCTTTGAACATGAACAAGATTTTTCAACTCATTCACCGTGCTCTGGAGAGTCTTAATTTGTTCGTGTACATTTAAATGCTCCACGTCGTTCATGGCGCTCGTCCAAGTTGGAAAAACAAGGAAAGAGAACACAAAAAAATTCATCGCTTCTGAAACTCGTATCGATTTCTCATTAAACAGTATATGCTGTTCAATATAAAATGTTTTATGAAAAAATTTTAACCGTTATATATATAACATATACACCATAAATGACTATTACATTTTTTTTGATACAATGTATACAGTCATACATGTATCCATGATGACGTCTGTCAAATAGGGAATTGTCTTCAATTTTGACCTCAAATCCTTTCTCATCATGGACATTTTACTTTTTGTTTTGAATGACGACATTATGCATGATCTATGAAAACCTTATTACATAAATATCAAATATTATTATGTTTGTATAGATGTAAATCTTCTTTGTATCATGTAAAATATGTATATTTTATATATATATATATATATATATATATATATATATATATATATATATATATATATATATATATATATATATATATATATATATATATATATATATATATATATATATATGTTAGTTTTTTCCGAAAAATGACGGTCAAGGGACAAAACTTTTGGATTCAACGAAGAAAAATAGTGGCAGTAAAAGCAGTAAGTGGCGTCAAAAGGTATACAAAGTTGAGAATGCGAGTATCAGTATCCGATCAACAAGGAGTGAATTACTTATGAATTAAGGAGGATGGTCTAGGGAGGGATTTCGTGAAATGTGGATGTTGTTAGTGCATAAATCATGTCATAACTGGTGTAAATTTAGCGACACTGAGAGTACGAAACACATGGACTGTCTTCAGCAATAAAATGCTTTCTTTGGTGATTTATTCGGGATATAAAGATGGCGACATTGCAGAAAAATTACTTAACCCGTGTTATTTCACTATGCAAATTTAAGTAATTTGATTTTTCTAGGCGGGGGGGGGGGTGTCCGGACTTGAGCATATGTACATGTACATGCATTACACATATTTCGTTTGTAACTTGGCTTTTTATCTTCAAAGGTTGATCAAGCATCGAAAGCATATCCATTCTAGACATAATTTTTTTTTTAATATCAATATGCTGTCATATACGAAGGTTTTCAAACATTTATGGTAAAATTTAAGGGCATTAGAATACTGGTACATGTACTAAAAAATCAAACAAATACGCTATTGTCTTCTTATTGTCCTGGAACTAAGATACTAAACAATGTCATATAAAATCCAGAATGTGTTAATTACCATTTATTGTAGATATAGAAATTTAGCCCCCAATCACCTGTAGATATAGAAATTTAAGGCTCAATCACCTGCAGATATAAAAATTTAGGGCCCAATCACCGTAATACATGTACGTCTAATCGATAATTTATCATATTACCAACTGCTGCTAATTAAATAAATGCACATTTTATTTAACAATACTAAATCCCGACCAGGTGTTATAGACCCGGTGAGCCTAACATATATGGATACAAATTTTACATTTTTATTACAATCACATATAATATTACTGTAAAAACTTAAAAATTAATGTTTCATTTATTACTAAAAGGACCCATTTGGAAATAGGTTTTTGAGCTTTCATTGGTTATCATAGTATCACAGTTATGGTCTATAAAGCACCTTGTCTATTAAATTATAATCATTTAATATTGAAACACATTATGTAAAATATGTATGTTTATATGTATGATGACATGATACCAAATAAATGTACTACTACTATCGACATAATAGATATACATACACGCATAACATATATGGATAAATAAATTAATACACGTAATCAAATATACACAAAACCATCACATTATTCTTATTATTATGTTAATCTTTAAATTCTTCAATTATAATGAAATCAACACTAGTATATTTTTTTACGATTTCAGTTTTATTTATACTGTATCGATCGATTAATTGCCGACTATACTCTGTCCCGAGTTTTTGCTTCCACCACTTTTTGCTTGATATTTCAATAACGGTAAATACCTTTGTGCTCAAACTATGTTCATCCACTAATATGAAAAATGCCCAGATCATCTGTTTTGAAACGCCCCCTCTACCGCTTCAGGTTTCAATACACATCCAAAAATTGAAAGTCTACGGAGATTTTGCATTGAATCAGCCATTAATAAGCCCGGATGATAATGTTAAAAAATTGCGCGATGTATTCCGAGTGTATTCCGAATGGAGAAAAGATGTAAACATTTCCCATTACAAATCTCCGTAAGAAAATTGTTTTCGTTCCTGTGAAATTTTATGAGTGAAAAGGGATAATTGTTCAATGAAGACATCTTAGATATATTCCCTTTCATCGATTTCAATTGTATTTCTTTCACAGGTATGTGTATTTTTATTAAAAATCATCAAAAATTGATGGAAGCAATAACTTGGGACAGACTATAGTTAAAATGCTCTGGCATCGCTAACACAATTATTGCAGGCATGTAGCTTCAGGGGGGAGGGGGCTGCCCCTCGCATTTTTTAACACAGCAAACAGTTTTCTTAAATTTACATATAAAAAACCGAATTATCAAGGAGTTGGACCCCTCACAATTTTTGTGCGAATCATGTAAAAATATTAACAGTGAAATTGAAGTTATAGAAAAACGCATACTCCTAACCCCCCCCCCCTTTCCCCACAACGGATTAGGATTTTCATGTTTGCGAATTAATTTATTTTCTTTTATTTAAAAAAACGATGACTCGTGTCTGTATCTTGTAATTTTTATTGATTTAATGTACGTGATTATGAAAACAGTTTTATACGTTTTTTCTTACGGAAAACGCACCCTAATTTGTCGGTACGTGAATCCTGACCACCACTCCCATCCCCTAAGGACCTCCCCCATTCCCCCACCCCCCCCCCCTCCCATCTTGAGAAAAATTCTGGATCCGCGCATGAATACGTTCCCGATATCTCAAAGGTACGTTTTCTCCAGGTTACGTTTTCTCCAGGGTACATGTACATGTACCTCTTTGCACGCCATCTAGCGTTAATCCAGTGCATGACTGTTGGTTTAGCATCGGTGATCGTTTGTTTTGCATCGAAGCCTGTTGATTTTTCAAAAAAGGCTGTTGATTTTGTTTTAAGTTGGTGAGACTAGTACTGTTACGAATTTTACCATGTTTTAAAAAATTAGTTTTTCGTTTTGCATTAACGTCTTTTTTCCCCTTTCCGCCGCCCATACTAGTATAACTGAATATGAATTTAAATATAAACAACAAAAGCTGTCATTGGGGGTCAAATGAGCTATAAAGATATCGACCATTACGGAAAAATCAATGCGTAACCGTTGTGGATAACCCGGTTACGTATTCACATCAAAAACTGGTTGCGTATATTACATTTACATCATAGTCAGGATATAAAACAAATAAATACACATACAAAACAATTAACTGCATGCAATTCAAACGCCATCTTCTAACTGTTAAAACGCTAAATATCATTTTAACTGTAAATTAGTGCCGATTTCACCAATGCTAACAGTGTTTAAATCCTGGTGAGCTTTAGATTACGTTTACGATTTCGTATTTGTCATTCAGGCCACAGGCATTGAGGGATATCTAAATATAGGATTTTAAGGTTCATAGATTAGACCTGTATGTAAACAACTGTCATACGATAAGTATATGATATCATTACGGTGCATGCACGTATGGAGGCGTCCTCTGAAGTAAACTCTGACTTGGCCAGAGAGAGAAGCAGGGCCACTTTTGACAAGGAAAACCTGATCAACTTTCTTTATGGAGGACCCGCGGCTGTTCGGAAGAAACGGTATCTTGGTAAGCTAGTTAATGGGTTAATGAATCGGGGTCATAAAACAGAACGATGTCCACTGTTAATAATATTAGCAAATCCCATGATATACACGATTAGACATCTTTTAAATGGTCGCGTTTAAAGAAAACAAAGTTCTGCACGTGTATTTGCTTTTGTAGTCAGATTTGTTATGAAAACAGAAAGGAACGACAACTCTGCAAGACTTTAATAAAGCGTTGCGATCGTCTTCTTATATTTGGGTGAACAGCGATGTGATGAGCTCTAAACATATTTACAAAGTTAATATATAAACTAAATTTATAACATAGTCATTATAATTTTGTTTAATTTTGTTTATTTATCAAACACAAAGGTTTTAGTTTAAACACTTTTTAGCTCACCTGAGCCGCTGTAGAGTTGTTGGCGTTGTTGTCGTATAAAAGAAAAAAGCACGACATTATACGTACTTCTCAAGAAGTTAATTGGCTTTTGAAATACTAGTATGTGACAATGAAAGATAGTATACAGAACTTTTGGGTTAGTCATTTTTCATCTATGTTGGTCAAAAAGGCAGGCGGAGAGAGAGAGAGAGAGAGAGAGAGAGATTCAGGGAATATATATATAGAAAAGAAACAATGAAAACAGAGGCTTTAGTTAATGAAAACTTATATGAAATCAAGCTTTTATGTTGATTTTTTTTTATTTAATTGTTTAAGCGTGTGTTTTCCTAAAGTTAAAAATTATTACAAGAATAATGATGATTATTTTTAACATCAGATTGAAAATTAATAAAAGCCTTTCTCTGCCAAAAGGAGCTTATTGTTTTAATCACAGGTTATCATTTCTACAAGTACAATGTACTTACACACTTGAAAAAAGTACTGTTTTAATCCATAATACGATCTAGTAAGGATTTGAAATAAAGATGAGCAAAAATCTTTAGAAAACATCATCAAACAAGACCCAGTTCTACAGAGAGGGCGACGATGGGCATTCCAGTCCCGAGAGGAACGCGCCGACACAGGTGTGTGGAAACACCTGTATGTGGACAAACTACAGGCGGATCTAGGAGTGACTGATGTCAAGGAGCGGGAGTACCTCCGAGAGTAAGACAGTAAAATCAAAGTGTAAAATCAAAATCAAACTAAAGGAAATGCTATCGTTACTTATTTGTACATGTGCCACGCCTCATACAGACTATACTATTTTGATGACTGTGAAAGACTTTTATGATATATCAGACTTTCAATTCATACTTATTTTTTAATTATATATATCAAACCGTTCAAAATGTTCAGATCACTCATATGAACAAACCCACTGCAATAAACCTTAACCAGTGAGTAATTTCAACTGTAGGGAACATTATGAATCTGAGTATTTTTCAAAGACTAATAACATGCGTTACGCTACGTTAAAATTGATATTGATTAAAGCCAAAAAATGCAATAACTGCTTATCTATTTATCATATTTAACAGTTTATCAATATATAAAACGTTGCACATGCATGTTGGCAAGTCTCTAAATCCAAAAAAGTACATGCATAAATATTGTATTGCAAGACATTTACATATAGGTTGAAGTGAAATGCAGAATTTAACGACTTCATTTGTTTTAGAACACTTGGATATCTAGTATAAAACTAAAGCGCACATAGAGAAACTACTACCACACGCTTCATCCAATCTTTTAAAAAATTGTATCGATATTATATCACTTTTGTTCACTTAGTGCGGCAGCTGCACACGAAGGATATGTACTGGGTCTCCACTTCGGTATGATCATTCCAACAATCAAAAACCAAGCCTCCGAAGAACAGCAGAAGAAATGGTTACCGATGGCAGAGAGCATGCGCATGATTGCCACGTATGCTCAAACAGAGTTGGGACATGGTTGGTGTTCATAATTTTTTAGCGTTCTGAAGAAAAGATAAATATAAAAATGTATATTAACGAATGTACTTTCAGGAACGTTTATACGAGGTTTGGAGACCACCGCTACTTATGACCCGAAAACGGAAGAATTCATCTTGAATACCCCAACATTGTCAGCCATTAAGTACTGGCCTGGTGGATGTAAGGCTATTGAACCTAACCTTGAGTTTCTGCCAATTTTAAAAGAATTATTATATTATACGAAATACGAGGGTTGTCCCAAAATAGCGTAGACAAGTGGCGTTATTCAGTTAATCGAAGACAAAGGAAGATGAAATTTGTGCCACAAAGGGTTCAAGAAATTTGCATTCAAATAATGTTTTAAAATCGAACATTGTTTGAGATTAAATTAGTGAAATGAAAGCATGTTAGATCAGAAATTCGACATGCGGCGCAATGTCAAAAACAAAAAGTTAAAATCAACATAATTAATTGAAAATTGGGAGGAAAAGTACTTTTCGAATGAAAAAATTCAAATAAAACATACACTGATATTTGATAATAATTCTATTATTTACTCAGAAAATGTTTTGGCTATAACAAAACTTTTAAATATTTTATAGCGCGTTTTGTGACAAGTTGAAAAGTTAACTGGTAATAAAATGACGTTGTCAGCGCGTAAGGCGGCGCAGCAGTAACTGATACAATTTTGTAAAGACCATGAAATAAATCCTATGCGGCTTTGGAAGTAAATGAAATTAACAAAATCGATGAGAAATGCGTTTTGTGAATAAAAAGTTAAACAACATTGAAACTATTTGAACAAGTATGATGACAATAAGTGGAAAAAAGAAACCCCGAACGATATCAGTGGACGTCAAAATGTTGAACGACACATTCGGTAAGACGGACGTTAGACAACAAGTAATACGGGGCAAGTTTGGAGCCGACAGATCGTTTGTATTTAGAAAATGTTTAAAAAATACAAAACTAGAAATATATATTGAATGTGCAAGCAGGGTACATGTTCAAAGATAATATAATTTCTAAGACATTATCGGAAATAAAACGTAAATGTTATCGTAAGCGATATGGAGGGTTTAGCAACAACGTCAAACTGGAAATTTTCGACGTCGCATATTGCGCTGCCTGACAAAACTTGTTGTTACTAATTATTCATTTTCTCGAGAAATAAAAAAAAGTACAGATTTGAACTTTTCAGCATTGTTTGCCAAAGGGTCATTGAAGAAAACACAGAAGTCTAATGAAATTGCTGTGAACAGATTGTAAATTATGTGTCCTGTCTACATTATTTTGGGACAACCCTCGTATATATACGAATGAGGTACTTTAATTACTTACTGTGCATTCTGCATCTTCATTCTTTCAATCAATAGTGGGTAAAACCGTTAACCATTGTGTGCTAATGGCCCAGCTGTTTACTGAGGGGGTCAGTCGTGGAATCCATATGTTCATGGTTCAAGTCAGAGACTTGGATTCCCACCTACCTTTACCAGGTCAGAGGGCCTTTTTCTAACAGCATCGAAAGTTCTTTTTGTTTGAAAACTAGATCTGAATCCTTCCTAAACAATCAGCAATTAGAAACAATTTGAATCTTCAGTTTGCCTTAGTGCTTGCTTTTGTTCTGATTTCAGTCATTTAATGCAAAAATGAATGACAAAGTCTTTAATATCTTTTAACTACTAGTATATTTAATAAAGACGCAATTTTAAGTGTAATTATGATAGTATTTCACCAACAGGTATAGAAATAGGAGATATAGGACCCAAGTTTGGATTTGAAGAAATGGACAATGGCTACTTAAAAATTGACAACGTTCGCATTCCTAGAGAGAATATGCTCATGAAATACTCAAAGGTAATATCTGAAATTTAATAAAGTTTCCTTTTACTAATTTGATTACACCCAAGGGATCTTTGATTCTATCACAGTATTAATTTGTCCTGCCATAGAAAAGAAATTGGAAACTTTTGCGGATATCCCGATTTTTTTTTTCATGGGCAGAGGTCCAGAGTCTATTTTCATACTGAACTTTATTGTGTTAGTTTAATATTTTTGAATTTCTCAATTTTTCGGTGTGTGTGTGTGTGTGGGGGGGGGGGGGGGGGGGGGGGGGGGGTCTGTGCCCCCTTCCCACCACCCGCGCATGTATGCATGCAGATATTAAACATTGTATTATATATAATGTTACATACAGGTCTTAAAAGACGGAACTTACCAACAACCTCCCAGTGATAAGCTAGCGTACGGTTCAATGGTGCTCTTGCGGTGCAGTATTACTGCTAGTGTGGCCAAATGCCTTGCTGAGGCATGTGTGATATCCATCCGGTACAGCGCCGTGCGGCGGCAAACAGAGATTAGCCCAGGGTAGATAATTATAGCATAAATTTTTAAAAAAAAACCACATTTTACATCCTCTAAATCGAAACTTACTTATATGAATATAATGATTGGATTTTCCAATAAACACGAACAGCAAAGATTTTTTTTAATCCATTTTCTATATATTCCTGCTCCTCGAGAAGCTTTTCCAATGGGATATTGTATGTGAAAAATGTTGTTTTGGTCTGTCAATCAGTTGGGTTTTTTCTGTCTATCATATTGGTCATTTTTGTTAAACTACCAAATGATCGAATGAAAGGCCAGAGGTCAATACATGTATTGGTATAAGGTCATGGTCATAAATTTATGTTGTACTTTACCAATGTCGGGGCGATATTGCTTTACAAACCCATATATATAAGCTATAGTGATTAATAATCATATTTAAGGTATACAGTGATTGATAGACCTGAATTATTTCAAACAGAGGTGAAGAGGCCCAGATCCTTGACTATCAAACTCAACAATACCATCTCTTTCCCCTGCTGGCAACCTCCTTTGCAATGCAATTTGCGGGCAACTTCATAGACGACTTCTACAGGGAGAAATATCCGGACATTGCAAAGGGGCGATTTGATTTTTTGCCGCAAGTGAGTCATGAATGAGAGCATAGTGACAGTGCTTATCTTAAATAGTGTGTGTCAAGAAAATTTGATTCGGTTTGATTTACGCTTGTAGGCTTGTATTCATTGATAAATTTAGTTTTGAAAAGTATGAAATGTCGATTTTAAAATAATCGAATAATTTATTACAATTGAAATAGAAAGTATGCTATTCATTTCATTTTCTTTAAAACTCGAGAAATTCATTGTTTTAACATTGAGGGTGAATTAAATTTGAATGAATCTCGTCTAAATGTCAAAATCATTTCTAAATATGATAGAAAGAGATAATCTAAGCATTTGCAAGCGTAACAATAAACCATAGATTGTTGTTGTCATAGACTCTATGTATCTCCTTCAGAAAAGAACCCGGTAGAAAGTTACAGGAAAATAATCAAATTTTAAAGATAAAGATGTGGAATGTTTCTTTACACTAAATAATATTTTGTAGTTTTAAAAAAATCGTTTTTAAAAGTTTGAAGTAAATTTGAAGGCTAATACACATATATAAGTTAACAACCTAGCCTCATCTCATTGTGACACGTGCTATAACCATTGTAACACATACTACATTAACTATGCTCAGCTTCACGCAATGAGCGCTGGTCTGAAGGCGTTTAGTGCTTGGACGTGTTCGGCCGGCGTGGAGACCTGTCGTCAGTGTTGTGGGGGACACGGATACTCCCACGCTAGTGGACTACCCAAAATCTACGTAGACTGCACCCCTGCCTGTACATACGAGGGGGAAAACATGGTTCTCATGCTTCAAGTAGCCAGGTTAATCATCGATTTCTGGCCCATGCCTATAGTTAATATCTGAATTTTTCGATATTCTTAAAACAGTGGCACTGTTTGAGCAGAACGTTTTCCTGTGAGATTTATTTTTGCTTTTCTTTACTGTTGTCACAAAGTGGCCATTGTTGACTGTAGGTTCCTTATGAAGGAGTATAGCAAACTGATGAACGGTCAACCGTTGTCGAGTGTCGTACAGTTTCTGAAGTGCGACTTAACAATGAAATCTTGCATGGCAGAGGAGGTGGCTTTAAAATGTCTTGTTTTGGCGTATCAACACAGGGTTACAAGGTTGTAATTTTTTTTCTTTCTTACTATTAAACGCTTCAATCGTTAAAATTCATTCTTTTAGATTAAAAAGTTAATTCTACGACATGCAATTCAATTTATCCAATAAATCTAATTTATTCAATACAATAGATTAGTGGCAGATGCTGCAAACTGCATTCAAGACATAATAGGTGAAGGCAAAAGTCAACAAGAGGCCTGGAATTCTTGTACTGTTCGGCTATTTTGGGCTGCTAGAGTATGTTTATCCTTTTGTATCTTTCCTTTTCTTTACACTAACACAAAAAGATACTTTACTGTACTTATTTTCATCATTTTCTTTTTTAAGGCCTTTTGCCACGCATTTGTTGTTGAGAACTTTGTGAACACCGTTTCTGAGAAACATTTAGATGAGAAAACTAGAGAGGTTTTGACTTCATTGTGTCGGCTCTATGGAGTCCATGGCATCATCACAAACCTTGGGGAATTTATACAGGTAGTGTCTTGCGCGTTTGTATACTTTTATCTTCGTTCAAGATCAGAAGATGAATAACTATAGCTATATTAGAACCCCCTTGTTAAATTATTGGCGTTCCCGTTAAAATCAACAACCCAGAAAAATATTGACAGAGTCTGGCCAACATATTCTTTTGACAATTTACCTTTTATGTTGTCACTTGGCTTTCTTCCGAAATGTTTACAGTCATAAAAAAGTAAGCTTCATTTTCCGAAGTTGGTGAGGGGCAAATAATGAAATATCTAAGGCAAATCAAGCGACAACATTAGAATTTATTGGCATATTTTAAATTGTTTTAGAATTTATTTCGAAACTTTTCGATCCGGATTCGTGCAAAACTAAAGATGTCGAGCATATTTTCGCAAAATTTGGCAGCTACGTAATTTGAACACTGCGCTGTTAAATGACATAAAAATACTTGAATTTACTAGGTAAACAATGTATAACCTTTTTATATTAATTTTTAGGATGATTTTTTCAATTCCGAGCAAATTCAAATCTTGAGCCACACACTAACAGTATTGTTGAGGGAGATCAGGCCCAATGCTGTGGCCTTGGTGGATGCCTACGATTTCCCTGACACAGTGTTACAGAGCTGTTTGGGGCGCTTTGATGGTCAAGTTTACCAAGCTTTGTATGACTACGCCAAAAGCTCGCCATTAAACGAAAAAGAGGTCAGGTTTACTTTTCATGTCCAAAGTAGTCATTTACTGTAGAGTTCCTATCCAACGTCAGAAATAAATAGCAAGAACTACTTCCAACGGACTTAAATATTTTTTGATTTCATTATTAGGTTTTATTTTCTGTGTTGGCAATTCGTGAACTATATATTAATATATAATTAATAACATATTATGTTATATACACCACATTTGTCATCACTATACAACGTACTACATCAAAATATTTAGGGATCTAGAATTCTTTGAAATGACCCATTAAAGACAGTTTTGTTATATTCTGAACTACATGTATATGCATGTAATTTGTGTCATTTTTAAACTTTTACAATTTACTTTAAGGTGTTCTTTTAAATTCGAGATTTATATTTTTATATTTCATTTTTTAGACTCAATTCTACTGCTATGATTATACACGTATAGCATTGTCCATTTTATTTCCAGGTGCTGGACTCCTACTACAAATACATCAAGCCAGCTCAAATGCCAAACAAAGAGCTTTTCTCGCGACTGTAGTAACCAGTGACTTATATAATTAATGGTTTTGATGATTCTTGAGATCCATTATTTATTTTCATTGTGAGAGAAATGTTCTTGTTGACCTAAACAAAACACTCCCACAGTCTGATGATATGCATATCGAAGCATATTGTGCATGATTCTGCTACTTAATGAAATATTTGTTGTTATATATTTATACGGTATATATATTGTATATCCTGATTTTGAAATAAAAAAAATACTATAGAATAACTCATTAGATAACCATGTTGATGTTTTCTTTATGAGAACAAAACGATTATTCTATATAGAGATTTTTTATTCATTTATTTTTAAATAGTTCTACGTATTTATTGAAAGTTTATTTCCTTAAAGGGACTTGGACACGATTTTAGATCAAAAATTTTATTTTTATTCTTTATGTATAAAATGGTTAACTGGTGCATTTTAAATGATTGACCACATATTGAATGTTAAAGTCAAGTTACAAGCGAGATACAGAGGTAAGAATTTGTTGTTTTGTAAACAAAGCTCAGTTTTTAATTTAAAAAAAAATGTAATGTAGAGAATTACAATTTCTAAGACAAGATGACATGTAAAAAACAATTTAAACTAATTCAATATCTTTATAAATACTGTTATCAACAAAAGAAAGATATATTTGATTGAAACTTACACCAATACAAAACATGTAAAAATGACAATATTCGAACTTTGTTTGCAAAACAAAGTTTTATGAACTCTGTATCTTGCTTATAACTTGATATTTGACTTTCAAATTATGACATAGCATTATTAACTTCTATATTTATCAGTATAAACATTGAAAAAGGAAAAATAAAATTTGAAAATTTTAAGTCAAATCGTGTCCAAGTCCCTTTAAAAGACTTGGAAATGACAAATCTCTGAACTTTTTGAAACGTCCACGTGGAACTGTTTTTGCACCGTTTTTATTATGATATCCACGCACCAAAAGTAGTTTTTGCATCTTCAATTATAAAGAGGCTTAAATGAAAAATTAGCATATTTCATGTATTATGTTTTTTTTTAATTTTTTTTTTTTTTTTTGGGGGGGGGGGGGGGGGGGGGTTCTGAAATCCTTAGTATACAAACTTAAACGTTAATCATCAACCGTGTGCTATATATTACGCTATGTCAAACGTTGCGAATCGATGGATGAAAAAAGCATTCGGGGAAAAATTACATCAAAAATTAAATCAAAGCTGAGTATTACGGGTATCTGCAGTCACATGTATGTTCATATAAAAGCCATTTCCGTGCATAGAGAACACCATACAACGTATGTACAAGACGATAAATCACTGAATGACAATCTAAAGCAATCTACAGGACTTAGTTTTCCTGGTTCACTTGTATGCTTGTACATAAAATAATTAAGGCGACTCCAGTGGCACCTGTCGTATTAATGCGGATTAAAGTTCATTATATTCAAAATACTTTCACCGGATAAACATTTTCAAAATTTACACTATTTGACCAAGAAATGTTTTAAAAATTTTTGAAAAGGTAAAAACTACATGTACAAAAGCTCCATCTGGATTCGATCTCATGACTTACAGATCCATAGATAACATGCACGGATATAGAGGGGATCAGGGGGTCCGGACACCCCCCCTTGCAAAATTCCAATTTCTTTAAATTACATTAAAAAAAAATATTTGGATCTGCACATGGATAACGCTCAAGATAACCCTTTGCGCCATGCTGTCAGGCAACAAAGCGTAATAGCTGTGCAGATGAGTTTGAACAATATGTTGCACTTTCAGTCACACTATGTTGTCTGTTTTTACATTCTTTGAGTATTATGAGATGATTATTATAGAAAGGGTGTGAAGACTTGGTTTCTGAGTGAAAAAAGGTTTGTTTTGAAATATACAAAGAAAATTACATGAAAAGTGTTGGTGCTTTTTTTCAACTTTTAATCAAGTTCAAAATAATATCAAATATCAACAGAAATAATTCTACCTATTAATCATCAAATAAAATGGATACATACAATGTATGCCTGCACATAAATTGGTGTCCAAGAATAGTATGTCCCTATGTACAAGTGAGTTTCTCTTGTTGAAACACACCCAGAGACACTCAGATGTCTTAATTAAATAACCACTGGGTGTTCTTCATCATATGGAAAGATAAATCTAAAATTTGCTCTTTGATTGGTTTATCCTCCACACTTCTTCATTGTCTCTTGTTACTGATTCTTGAAAGAAAGAAAGAAAAAGACATAAAGTTACAATTTTGTTAAAATATTTACACAAGATCTGTACTTTAACATGATATTTGTTCCCCTGTTCTATCAGACATGTGTTTACTTGCCAACTCTATTGTCCTTGAGAAGCTTGGTGAGATGGTGATATACATTTCCTGTGGCTGCTCTCTCTAACTCTGGGATCAATTCCTTGACAAAAAAGATAGAAAGGAATTCAAATTAAAGACATCCACAGCTGTCTGTATCAAAAGCTTCATAAAGATCTGATTATCAGACTTACAAGCTTATTTTTATCTAAAAATGCATACTTCCACACTGAGTATGTTACACCATACATTTTAAGCATAAATTATGTACATGTATGCAATTATTAGTTACATGTACATGGATTACAATGTTGTAAAATGAATTTGCTTTTGTGGTACCCATTCCCCATCCTCTCTACTTTCAAAATTGGTGTATCAGGACAGCTATAACACTATATTTAATTCCCAGATACAAATATTCCATAGATTTTTATCAAAAAGTGGAGAAAAAAATTTACTCCATTCTATCATATACTAGTATTAAATGTATTATAAACTGTTGCATCTTGGGATTGGAATAATATTACATTTGCTTCATAACATCATTACATCTTAATGGATAATGACTAATAATCTTTGGAATTAAAGTAGAATGTAAAAAAGCTTATCGCATGGATTGACTAGTGTAAAGTTGTGTCTGTAGTAAAGTACAGCCTTCAAATTACCGGGTATGCCCTAGGCAGAGGCATATTGATTTGGTCAACTCATATTGGTACATTGATGAAGATATGACCACAATTCTACATAATGCTTTGTCCAAACGTTTTGTGTAATACTCTAACACTAAGACAAATGCACTCACGTCATAAACATTTTTCACTATTTCCAGTGGAGTGAATAGCTTGTCTGGATTCTGTTTTAACAAGTCCATGATTTGCTTCTCCCGCTTTAGACGATGACTGATGTAAAACTGTAATTTTTCCACTGGATTTGTGATAACTGATCCATGGGCAGGAAATATCACTGCTGGTTTCAAATCTTTCATTTTTTCCAAAGACATCATGTACGTATGCAAATCTTCAAAAATCTATAAAATTTGAAGCAGCATGAATTTAATGTAACAGATTTTGTGGAAGAATTTGACTCTTGCCGACAAACTTATTCATAGCTTGTGATGATTTAAATGGTGATTTAAATGATGCCATCAGATACATGTATCAAGCATCCCTACTAATGCTGGATAATGTGGAGATTTCATGGTGGCTCAATTTTCATAGAATTGGTGTGTACCTTTCATCCACGAATTAATAAACTAGGATTTTAAAGTCATACTTATTTTTGTAGCTATGAGACACTACATGAAAAGATACTGGTAAAATTTAAGTGATCCACAAAAATCCCCCCCACCAATTTTAATGATTTCTCAGTATATGGTAGGTAGCTCAATCAGGCTTTTTCTGAAGGGATTTGCACTCAGAAGAGACAAGATTAAGTCTCTCTAAAGAGGAATATTAATACAATTTATCATGTGTATTGGGTTTTTCTTGTTTCTGACGAGTGGGTTAATCCCTATTTTAGCCCAAATAGAATATTTTTGGTAACTTTTAGTTGACAACTGAAAATTGCTTGGTTTGTAAGCCAGAAAACCACAGTTCAAACCCCCAGAAGGGGCAATATATGTCTCTGCCTCTATATTTATTTAAGAAAATCTAATACATGTAATTTAAGGTGATCTTAAATACCGGTAATGTAAAATTAATGATTCTATATTTGTGTGCATGCATATTATACCGATGTAGATTCCGCATATATATTGTCCCCGGAAAATAAGGCTTTTTCTTCATCTAAGAACAAACAGATGTGATCATCTGCGTGGCCTGGAGTGAAAATAGTCCTGAAATTAAAACGAAAGTAAACATAGAGACAGGAATAAAGACATGCTAATGCCTAAGAAGAAAAAAAATGTGTGTTTAAGGTAACACTGATGAAAAAATTAGGTAAGTTGGGATTTTTTTTATTTTATCATATTTTTGTTGCATGAAGGCACAAAAAGAAATATAAAATCCTTAGAATGATTGTTTGTGATATATCTAAAAACAAGTTTTTAATGGAAATAATATGAAAATCACAATCGGATGAAAAGAGACATCTAAAAATGGTAGGATCGGGGCATAAGTGCTTGAATATATCCTTAACCTTAGGGTTGCTCCCTCTGTTTTGTACAGATGACCATCTTCCACAAAATTGCATTTAATAGGACCAAGATCTACTTCTGGCTTTTCAGGTGGTCTTCTAAATTTGGAAACTCTGGATTTTTCATCTGTGGAAATAGTGATTGTGTTAATTCATTTCTCATTTAACATAAAGATCATGATAATCATTGTGATCAAGATTGTCTTGTTTACCCCTAAGTTGCCAATGTTTTTTTTGTCCCCCTCTGCTTCCCATACACTGGGATTGGAGATCAAGGACCAAAAACATTGGATAGTAAAGAATTAAGAGAAAGAATTAACTTAATTCTCTCATGAATGTTCCATATACATTTAATTTTAATAATCTTTTAAATTATTACCTGTTGTTGAAGAAAATGATGAACACTTCATCAGTCTTGCACAATAAGGTATACTGACCCTTGATCACATTCCGACAGACTTCAATAGTTCCTCCACAATGATCATGGTGCCAGTGGGTCAGAATTATCTCCTGAATGCTAATCTTGAAGTCTTGCAAGGTCTTCTGCAAATTCTGAATGTAATTTGGTATTCCTGATTCACCAGTATCAATTAAAATTCTCCTGAAATACATATACCAAAATGAATCATTATTAGAATAAATTTCATATCCCAACAATCTTATCTCAGCATTTTGTAATCTAATTTAAACCCTAATTTTTTTTATCATTGACTTTTTTAGGTTTTGACTGGTTTTTCAGGAATTAATATCGACTCAGCTATAATTTATAGGTAGATAAAATGATCTATGGATAAAATGACAGATGCACTCTTACGGACCTGGTTTGTGGCCTGGTCATAGTAAGATTATTTTTTCTAGTTTATAGGGAAAAGAGTATAGGTCAAAATCTATTAAAATAGGACATTTAATACAAAAGCTTTGCTTTTGACATGATTGCATTTTCACTGGTACAACACTCTGTCATGAGAGTCAATTTTTTTTAATAATCAGATATAATTAGCTGAGCTGACATGTAATATTTATTCACAAACAATTAATATACACTGCTGTTGCAAATATGGCCAAACCATATTTGTAACCAATTTTACAAGTACCCACTGTAACTAGTCACAACCTGACAACTACATAAAAGTTTGTAAATCATTTATAATCATTTATAATCAAGCAATGTTTAAAATAGCTACATCCCTACCTTTCTCCCGTTCCCACCAAATAAGTATTTGTTCCTTGAAGCGTCAGTGGACTTGGATTGCATCCTAATACTCTAATTACTCTGTCTGAAAGTTTTTCAATATTTGGAATGAACGGCAATTTTGGCGTTCCCATTTTCAACCTATAAACATTCAACCACGTGTTTGTCACATGACCGGTTCTTTGACAGTTCGTCCCTAAACTTGAAGGCTTGTATCTATAAATTATAGCAGGGACGTATATACTAGTATATACGTCCCTGATTATAGGTACATGAGGACCTGTGCATATTTTATCTCTTATAACTTTTATTTATTTATCGTAAACTTCCAAGGAAGTTGATCAATCGCGCAATTGTAAATACTTGAGCATTGGTGTGATATTATGAAAACCACACATTACGTACAATCTATCAAATTTTAAACGCATTCATAAAATGTCAGCTTCCACAAAAAAGGTGTATCAAAAAATAACAAGGATTTATTTCTGAAGAGCTATTATTTCTGAAAGAGCATATGAAAGGATATTTTTAACGTAAATTCTTTTGATTTGAGATTTTGGTAGTAATGGTGTTGGGATTCATTGTTCTAACAAACTTTTTTCTCTGTATTTTCAGAGACATCCATAAAATGTTATGTGTTATCACAGTTATGTACATGTCTCTGGTATTTTGAACAGTGTTGAAGATGTTGAATACATCCATTAATTCGTTCAACTACATGTTTTCATCTTTATTTATTACAGCTAACATGGACGATGACGATGATTTTGGCGACTTTGGTGGATTTGAGGTAAGATTAACCAGCTGTTAACTAGAACAAGATTTCCCCAAAATTAATAAACTTGACCAGGTTGGTATCAATCGCCCGAATAGGAAATGATAGCCCATTTGGGATATAATATCCTATATGGGATATAATATCCGAAATGGGATATGAATTTGAAGTGTAAAATATGGAAAATTATTTTGCTAAAATATGGTACAGTCGTTTTACTGGTAACAAATATTTGCCAGTATCGAATAATTTTTAGAAAAATTATTGGTGAAAAACGAAGTTAAGGTTTTAAAAAATCCAAGCTAGGTAATTATAATACAGAAATAAATATTCTATCGGTGTGTGGATTTGTTTGACATTTGCACGATTATTTACCGTATTATTTACAAATAATAAAGGTGACCCAGGTATGAACTGCTGGAAGTGCAAGCCAGAAAAAAACGAAAGTGTGATAACAATTAAACCTAACTATGAAAATAGGTTTGTTATTGAACACTTTTAAGTGGATAATTAGTAATTGTAATCCATTTAATGAGATAATGCATCATATCAAATAATAATCAAATAATAATTGAGCTTTGAATGAAATTACGACTTCAGATAGAACCACGTGTAGTTTTCCTAGTATCGGTTCATTGCGACAGAAGTATTATTTGGCTGGATATATTAATAAATATACAGACAAAACAAAGGCAAATGGCAACTACTTATCATTAATTACTTTTATAAAGTGTTTTCATGAAAATTCAATTTCATAAATTAACGCAAAATGAAAACTGTTCAAGTCCAGTTTCAATTTGACAGGGAAACCGTACAATAAAAATAACGATCATAATATTTGTTTAAAATAACATATTTCCACAATTATTTTTTCTTCTTCATCAATAAGTCCATTGACATGTACCTCTAGTGCATTTTTGAAATTAATCCACCCCAAAATATTCGGTCAGAACTGATAGAGGGCGCTTGATTCGTTACTGGAAAACGTATTCAAAACTAGGAAAATGGAGGGGATGTTGAAATTACTATCTCCGTAATTCATCCTTTATATTTTCGGAAATTTGATACTACAATTTAGAACAACAAAGAAACGTGATTTAAACAAAAAATAAAAACATTTGGAAATCCGATAATAATAGTCGGATGCACGACGAAACAGCATACTGGTTCGTTACCGGTAAAACGACTGTACATAAATCTGGATTAGAAAAGATGAAAAATGTAACTACTTTTGGTAAACAAATTTTTCTGTAACTGTACTGGCGTGCGACCAGTTCTTGCCAGGTACCATTTTTTGCCAGTGTTTTAATCATTACATCATTTTTCATATATAATTTTATGTGTTCATGAAAAAATGACATCGAAATGCACTGGCAAGAAATTGTCCTTGGCGAGAACTGGTGGCACACCAGTACAGTACTTGTTATTATGGAGATTAATCCTTTAGTATATCCAAAACTTTTTGGGGATTAACCTTACAAAATACACACTTATAGGAAAGCTTGTTAACCAAAAGTTTTTGCATTTGATATACATTAATGCAGATTTATATAAAAAGTTACAAAATCAAAAAATTTTCATTTTTTGCACTTTGAATTTATATTCGATTTCGGCTATTATAGGCTATTATAGCCCATTTGGGTGATTGGTCCAAATCCGATTCAGCATGCACCTTAAAGGGACGTCCTTACTGTATATCAAAAAGTTAGAAAGGCTACTGTAATATTTAAAGTAAATTTATTTTCTCCATGCACATTTTTTACATACTAGGAAAAGGAACTGTCCTTTGACCAAAAGATAAGCCATTTATTATGAATCAAATCCTTGTTACACCGTCTAATATTTAGCTGAACGTTTCTACAGTTTGATGTCACAATTTTTGAAGGCTTGAATCCCCATGTAAATGTTACTTGAGAACAACCAACTTAATGACATTTACACCGAGTATTGCACAATTAATTCATGTATATTTAAGAAATAAATTGCAATTTAAAAAGTTCACTGAGATATGAACTTGGTTGGTCACGTGATCAAATCATGTAAAGCCCGAAGGGCATCTCTGAAGATTTGATCACATACCAACCAAGTTCATATCCCAGTGAACTTTTTATTATTGCTGTTTATTACTTATATTTATGTTTGAGAATGGCAAATCATTCAGAATCATTGATGTAACTGTGTTTTTACGTTTACAATATTGCAAGCGATAAGCCTGTGCAGTTATCATTGTGACGTCATGGAAGCATTCACACAGAATTGAATGTCTTCACTATTCTATAGGTTCATATAAGGAAGCATATTTGCAAATGTAAATATCATCTAATAAGTACATGTAATTTGCTGCAATCCTTTAGGTAGCACGTGTAAACAAATGTACATTGAAACACTCTTACAGTTAAGTTCATCATGCTTATAACAAATTCACACTACATGTAACAGCCAAGTCAGTTTCATTCCCCATCAATCTTGAAACAGTACATAAATACATCTTTGTATTATTAAATTTTATGAATATAACAAACTACTGCTAGAATAAGTCTGAACTGTACTGTAATAAAAAAAAAAAAAAAAGTTGATAGTTGGAATCAATGGGAGTCCAACTAGAAATTGGGCTGTATTTTATTTAAGCCAGGAGCTCTACACCTAAGTGTCCAGGCTGATACCCACAGTTGTTTCAACAAAAAAATTGTATATGTAATCAATATGTTTAATAGATTTTGTGAATTAAAATGTCCCTGATAAATGTTTTCAACTTTTTGGAATGTTTAACTACATTTTTTTGATTTATTAAGTTAGATTTATTGCCTCATTATTTAGGCAGCAGAACCAGCCTTTCCAACTGTTGATGAAATACAACCCAATGTAGAGGCTGGTCCCTCACCATGGGCCATATTAGATACAGGTGGTTGTGCTTAAATACATTTTATACAGACAATTGTTATTAGGGAATATTGTGATTGTGTTCGCGAATCAAATGAAAAAGCTAAATCAGCTAGAACAAGATCTTGATGTATCATATTATGCCAATACTATTGTGTGTATTACTAAGTAAAAATAAATTCTGTATATCAGCTAGAAGTCAGGTTGGAATGCGACCAGACCTCCTGTGTGTTCAAAACCAGTTCCCCCCTGTCTTGGATCCGACAGTTCTACAGCAACAAACCAACGGGGAGGTGGAAGAGAGCAGCGAGCAGCCGACTGAGCCTCCCTGCCAATTCCCACAAGTCCTGGATAATCCTGATAATGCAAGTAGTAATAAATTATCATATCCAAATAATCCTGGCCTGGTTTTTGTTAAGTTTCAGCATTCAGTTTTGTTTTCTGATGTTTTAGCTATATAGAAATACTAAATAGGAAGTCTGTGTGTTCAGAAAGGAAAATAATTTACACACTTTCTATTTACTGTTACATTTAGTGGGAATATGTATCTAAGAAAGAAATTAAATGATTCAAGAAGCTTTTATTTTCCTTACCCATACTCTGAAAAATCTGTATAACAAAAGATATTAGTATAATAGTTGATGAGTAGCATAAGACCTGCAATCACTTTCCCTTGAGATGGAAATATTAAACATATTTTCATCTTTTTGGAAACCATATCAGTGTGCTGCTTAACACTTTGGGAAATGAGTTAAATTATGAAATATAGCTCAACAGTTACTCTATGTACCTACATTTTTAGTAATGATGGCATATGACAGTATGACACTTACACCCATCCTCATGCAGTGCTGTTAGTTACTCACTGAGCTGCTAGTTTCCCAGATTCAATCACTGTTGGTATTTTTCTAGAGTTTGCTTTATCCTGATTAAGCTGACTTATGTTTATATTTTATCTATAGAATGCAGCATCATTAGTCAATGATATTTTGGATGGCAGTTTCAACAGAACTTCGGAACCCAATTCTTTGAATGGTCGACCCAATGGTGAAGTTACTCTACAAGCCCCAGACGTTCAAGAAACAGACAACACAGAGGCCTCTAGACCCCCAACATTCCACTGCCAAGCTTCTCTATCGAGAAACAATGAAGCCACCACAATGCCAATCTCAAGTGATGCACTGCCAACCTCGACAGGAAATGAAAGAGGTACATTTCAGCCATTCCAGTCAAACATTACTCCAGCAGCTGAAAGCACCAGTGAAACTGCAGTGGTGGGTGGGCTGAATATCGTGGAAGTAGAAGTTCCCCTCCAGTCAGACACTGACACAGATAATGCTGGTGTTTCCCAAGGGTCTCCAATGTCCCATGTGCTTAGACTTGTAAGTTTCTTTTTTTTCCATGATGTCTTGCTTGATAATTAGCATACAAACTTTTTCATATATACAGACATATTTTTCTTTTATTGATTTTGTATGTCTGGTTTAGTTTTGAAAGGTGTTTAGTTTTTGAAGGGTATTTCATTCAAAAGTCTTTTGCAGTGTGTTTCTAATTTCAGTTTGAAAAACCTTAAGTTTTGTGATTTTCATAAGCAATCTTGCCACAAGACTAATAGAATAATAAGTAAATGCAGGGTTTTACAATGTACCAGTCCTTTCAAAATCGTCATGTCAATTTGATACTGGTATCTATACAAATGGCATGTAATTAAGTGTTGTATATAAGCATTGTGTATATTTTTTATCATCATGATCTTTTCCTGAATGTGAGTATTCATGTACAAGCATGACCTGGATTCAATTGTGTTTTATAGGATACTCAACCCAAACCTGTAGAACCCCAGTTAAATTTGAAGCAAATTCAACAGGAGTCATCTGATGCCGTAGAGAGTGTTGTACAGGAATACAAGGTAATGGGGCCCTAGGGCAAGGCTAATGTTCCATGATGTCTTATGTCTCATAAAATCTTCTATTTTCCATTTCTCCCACATATTTAGGTACAGGATTTGTCAAGTTTTCTGCTATAGTGAGTATAAAGCAAGGGACGGGATCCAAAGACATAAGAAATAAATATACATGTACCATGAAATCTTCATCAATATACATGTATTTATTTATATTACAAAAAATTGACCTGTCCAGTAGCAATGTAATATATACCTGTACATTGTACTGATATTTGATGACACGAAAAAGCTACATTTGTACTAGCTACTGGTCTAAAAAATTTAGATGGATGACCTGGGAGCTACAGTTCCGCATGTGTAAAAAAAAAAAAAAAAAGGTTGCATTTTACAGCACACAAAATCTTGCGCTAGTTTTGGATTGATTAACTTTACTTCCATATGAATTCTGTAAAATAATGTTAATCAATGCAAAACAAAAGCAAGTTTTTGTACACCATAAATTGCAATTTTTTAACACATATGGAACTGTAGCTCCCAGGTCGTCCATCCAAATATTTCCATTCCAGGAGCTAGAGGCCTGCAGGTACATTTGTACTTGATTGCTGATATGTTTCTTTATAAAGAAAACAATAGAAGTACAGTATTATTGAATTACTGTGGTTTCAGCAACATTCATTGAACACAATTTGTAGTGAATTTTGTGTTTTGTGTAACTATGCCAATCCACAGAATCAAATGTTTATCTGCTGACATTTTTTTTTCTCCAGACTTTGATGCAATCTAGTTTACACAATCATGAGGAGTCTGTGAATAGCCTGCTGCAGAAAAACAACAAAGAAAGAGAACTCCAGCTTGAATTGGCTCTGACCCAACAGGTATAGTGTTACATTGAGATGCTCCTCACTTTATCATCTTATCCTTGAGCTGGTGTCACTTATTCACTCACCTTTATTTCATTCTATATGATTGGTTGCCAATCAGCTTGAGGTCTATTTAAAGAAAACAATAATTCAAATGCTGCTGGTTATTTATATGTGTGTTTGATCATCGAAATGACTCATCTCTACCCATTTTAAGCAATAACAGTGAAACACGGTTATAGCGAAGTCCTAGGGACCAAAGGATTTACTTCGTTATATCCATAATTCATTATATCCGTATAATGAATTCGTAATAATAACTATTGCAACATATTTTCTTTCACCAGACTACAATTTTTGCTGATTGAGGCTTGAAATAAAAATTCATTCTCGTGATACCTTTAATAATTGGATTGTGAATTGAAGAATTTATGTGAAAATAAATTCATCCAAACTATTACCAGTATGTTCAGTGGTAGTGCAGACTTTTTAAACTGTAAAGAAATTCGTTATAAAAGTGTTAAATTTCATTATTATTCACCTCTAAGGGACTCAAAATAAGTTCGCTATATCCATAAATTGGCTAAATCCGAATTCGTTATAACCATAACATTTTGCAAAGATGAAAAAAAAATTCACTTAATCTGAGATTTCGCTATATCCGTGTTCATGGTAAATGAGTTTTACTGTATTAGCAAAGAGATTACTAAGTATATTTAAATCTTGCGTTAATTTGAACAAAATAAATAAATCTAAGCAGTGTAAACACTCAATGTAACTTAATTTAAGGTACTGGTTTGTCAACCTCTGAGTCTTTGTCTTCATTCTCCATTTGATGGTGAACATTTTGTATTTTAATGTAATTATATTTATCTTTTTGCTATATCACTTTCCATTTGTACTTTTTAGGAAGAAATTGCAGAGAAAGAATATTTCATTTACTAAATAATACATATGGTATCCGGATTAAACTTTTCTTATGCTCATTTTCAGAACAAAGATATAGAGTCAAAAATGCAAGAAATGAAAGCAAATTTGGGAGAGGAAATCAAAAAGATTACTCAAGAATCTGTTCAGCATTTTCAGGTAAAAAATATTGTGATATTATAGTGATTAATAGTGCAATGCTGAAGAAGTCAACCTGAACTTTCAACAAATTTCATTTCTAAAAGCTGTATTTTTGTTTAATTAATTTTTTAAGTAAAAAAAAGGTGACAAACCTCCTTTCAAAGTACGTGTATTCTGGTTACATCTAAATTTGTGACCTTCATATTTGACGTCTTGACCTTATATGAATTGGGTACTTCTCACAGGTATCTGCAAATCACACTTACATATACATCTACCAGTATTCCGAAATGATATAGTATGTTCAAACTTAGTGATTTATATTTTTTGTCATCATTGTCATCGCAAACTATTTTGTACCACATTTAGCTAGTTGGAACTTATTTTTGATAGAGATCTTATACTTGTGTATTTTACAGGACGAGATGAAAGAAATACTAGAAAAGGAGAAAAAAGAAATATGGGATGAAATGCAAGAATCTTTACAAGTAAATATTACACTTATATAAAAAGTTAGGCATATTAAATTTCATGATTTATGTCAATCTGATAATTGTACCTGGTGAAACCTTTTTATGATTAACTATAAAAGATGTTACTTTTGCAGGGTTGTCTCTAAGACCCGGAAGGCGGGGAATTTCCCCGCCTAAAGTGACGTAAATACCCGGCTTTTATTGCATTTCAAACACAATCTAGCTATAAGCTAGACCCCCAGAACCCCTTCTACTTTTTTATTTCTCCCTTCTACTTCAATTCTTAGAGACAACCCTGCTTTTGTTATTCCTTACCTTTTTGGACACAATAATCATTTTATAGAAAAAAATGTTAAGAGTGTTGTTTTGGACCGCAACATTTGCGGTATAAATGAATTCACTATACAAGTATTTCAATTCATTCTAAGCAAGCATTAACTGTAAGTTGTAGAAGCAATAAACTATAATAAAAACATTTGAAAATAACAAATATTAACATGCTATGCTGAGTTAACATTTTTTCGCTTGTAAAAGTGATTAAATATTACCGGTAAATTTTTTTGTAGAAGGAAAAAGATCAAATAAATGACCTAGTCCAGGAAGCTGTCGCAGCAGAGCGGGAAAGAGGTGCACAGGCAATAAAAGAGCAAAAGGTATAAATTGTCAAATAACATGAAAAATTACTGACAACTTTAGGAAAAACAACACATCTGAGGTTTTCATGTAGGAAAAAAAAGAAGCACATGTTCTTTAGTTAAGAGAAAATGAAAGCTATATATACATGCATTTATTCAGATCATTTGGTCAATGGAAATTTTGAAAGATTAACAAGAGAACTATGGTGCTACCAGTACATTATTGTTCAAAATTCGTGATTGGAAATGGAAAGTTAATATCGAAACACTGATCTATATTTTTTACAATTCAAAAAATGTTACACAAAGTATTTATTTTATATCATTGTCTGATAAAGGAAAGACAATATCAGTAAACTTTTTAATGGACATGTATAATAATTAATTTTATGTAGGATGAATTTCTTAAACTCATTGAGGAAGAGCAAAAAGAATCTCAAACTCAAACTCGAAGTCTACTGGAGGAACAGAAGATCCAGTTTCAGGTATTTGTAGATTTAAAGTACAGTCATATCACATGACAAATGTTATTTTTTTTTTTGATTTCTCAATATTATGTTTAAAAATTGTTTTCCAAAAACAACCAGTTCATACTCCATTTGTAGGAAACTCTTAAGGCACACTTGGAGGGGGAGCGGAAGACTCATAAAGAGGCAATGGACCGTGTGATCGAGCTAGCCAATCAGGAGATGAGGGCTTATCTTCAACAGCAGAGGGAGGTCAGTCCTAGATAGCACTATCATGACAGTCTAAACAGATGCTCTGTTGGGAACTCAGCAAGGGATTTATACTTGTGCTAAATAGATCTCACAACTGAGACCATCGACAAATATCCCACAAATTCATATAAGACATAAAAACAAAAATTATTCATTTTTAAGGGGAAAAAAACATAAAGCAGAGGCCCAAAGCCTTAACCTTCACCCGAGTATAATTCAGCCCTGTAAAAGATCATTAAATGACAGTTCAGTAATTATATGGTTATCCTAAATACATGTAATTCTACTACAGTTATTGCCAAGATCAAAGAGATGCCGCGGACATTATTCTCCAATATACCACGAAAGTCATCAGTAAATTATCAGATCAGAAATACCTATTTGTCTCGCACTGATCATGAAAGTACAACTTCAAACCGTAAAAAGTTTTAAAACCATGTCAATTTCACGTGTTAGTTCCAGTCAAAACGATGTGTATTGCCTCAAATGTTTATTTTTAAGAGATCAATGCGGCTGTTCCTAGGACCTCCCTAGCACATTTTCACTGCGTGTTTTTACATCAAATATATAACGTGTAGTAGTAATTATCGTATTAAATTGCCCTTAAAATATTAGGAACATGATTCGAAGATATTTTATAAATAAGTAAAGAGTATTAAAAATCCAAAGAAAAATTCTGTCGTCTGCATGTGATTCCTTTGATCGATATACACATGTAAACATTACTAACAAAACCATTGGGGTTACAGCCGTCAAAATGACCTAGATTGTCTTTCTATAGGAGAAACGATCTGTAGAAATAATGAGCTGTTTGTAGAATATAAATAAAGTTCTTGTTATCGTGAATGTTGCAGGATAACCTCCTCGGTTTCGATATGTTGTTTAAAATTTAAAAGCCTCGGCTAACGCCTTGGCTTTTACATGTATATTTCAAAACAACATTTCTCGACCTCGGAGGTTATTCTGCAACATTCACGAAAGCTTGTACTTTATTTCTCAAATACATGTATATTGCTCAAAAATAAGATCTGCAATTTTCTGAACTTTTAGGGAGGCCTTCTTAATCATAATCAGCGTTTGCTTTGTTTGTCTGCTAAATATCCTATTGTAAGAAGATTTTAAAGATGGCATAATTTTTTAGAATATTCAACCACAACTTATGGCCCCTGGTTAATTCCAGTTTTTTGAGTTTATTCATTAAACTTGAGAATAAGCAGGAGACATTGAGACACAGAGTCTGAATGAAACATTAAGTTACATGTAAAGTTTGATGTTGTGATTGATGGTAGACTAGATATGCTGAGATTGCTTTTGACTGACGAACACCTAGTCAAAAGAATTTTTATAGAAGACATAACATGAAGGGAGATTCACTATATGAAATGAATTGAAACTATTGAAATGACTTTATTTAAGTTTTGAACTCATTAATTATATTATGGATGTGTAGAGGTAATCCTTACCTGTTAATCTATATTACCAGTATTTAATATAGATTCAGAGAAAAAACTCATACTGTCAATGAGAATTTTTGGTCTGATATGAAATAGACAGAGACTGGACATCTTGTAATTTGTTGGCTTTTGTTGTTTAATATGGTTCTGTAGCATTGCTTTTAGACCAGACTTGAACTTCTTCTTTAAGGTGGCTCACTACACCGGGAAATATTTTCTCAAATCAGCAGAAAATTACTTGATTATGATAGATATCATATTAAATGGATAAGAAGTATTTTTTAAAGTCTAATAGGCAATAAAAGTCTTCTAGGAAAAAATGTGCAATTTTGGACGAAAAATTACATTTTCAAAAATTTCATTCAGTTAACATGAACAAAAGCTCCAGGCGTATTCAAACTCATGATCTGTGGTTCAGAAGCCTTATACTTTAACAACTGACCTACGACAATATACAACCCAATCAAACGATATAAACAGTTTAACAAAACATTTGAATCGCCATCTTGTGATGTAGTGTCTTAAAAAGTATAAGTGTAGGTGTAGTGAGGTATCTTAAGATATTTCCAGCTGGGCAGCCCTGTATTAATCAAACAAATGTATATTGAATACTGTAGTTCATTTACATTATAGGTGTCTTTCGATGAGTGATACATGTGAATTATTTTCTTATAACAAAAAAAGATAAATCTGGAAACATACATTACATTTCCAAGTTCCGACATTCATAATCCATGTACAGTATTGAGAATTTTGATTTTTATATCATATTTTTATAAAAAGTTCACTACATAAAACATATTTTTTCCCCAAGCATATACAGTATAAAAATGAGTAATAGTGTGAATGTCTTGAAATGTAGTTTGGCCTGAAATGTGTTATTTCATGAATCCTTCTGTATTATCGTACATTTGTTTTTATGACTAAAGTCTAATATATTAATTGGTATCCATGCATACATGAAGAGAAATTATATTTCTATTTATAAAAAAAAGTTTTTTCTTACATGTACATGAATCTGAAATTTCTTTACTTGTAGGTGAATAGACAGTTGCACCAAAGACAGTATGCCAGTTTGGACGTGTTTTTAAATGGAGCCAGACAGCAGTTACAGCTGCTGATGGACAGTGACCCTGTGACGTCAGGTGCTGGGGATAATGGAGGAGAGAAAAGCAGTTCAGAAGACAAAGATTCATCCAAAGACACATAAATATGTATTCATCATTTGATCAAATCTCATGTTTTCCCCTCCAATATGATATTGAAAAGTCATTGTGATCCATAGTTGAATAATATATATTTTTTCTCTTTCTGGTTGCTTTGTGGCATTTGTTGCTTGACCAATAATGAATCTAACTACCTTTGATCTCAGTGAGAACAATTATAACCAGGTTTCATTATGACTAAGAATTGCATTTATCTCGTCAATGTTAACCTCTTAGGAAACAAGAAAGTTTAAGTTGATTATGTAAAGCCCAATGTGTTGCAGAAATATTCCAACTAAACATTATGCATTTATTGCATGTTGGTGAGGGAGATATGAAGATTTATTCCCTCGCAAGAAAAATCAAATATGATTTTCTGGGGGAAATAAATCTTTATATCTCTTAAACCTTCAGGCAATTGTTTACAACACCGAAGGATTGGTAATTACATAGAAAACATCAGGTTTTAAAATTGTTTTTCAATATTTGTAAAGCAGAAATGTAGTAAATGTTTATCAGTTTCTTTCCATGTAAGTTTTCTGATTCAAAAAAGTTTGAAATGTTGATATGATCCAATATTGTTTTTAAAACTAATTGTTTGATGAAGTCTTATGCTCATCCCCAGGATTTTTACACAAATGGAATGAAAATTCATGTGGCTTCCGAAGGGATGGAATATAAGAAGAAAAATATCACAGATAAATAAAAAGTGTTTTATTGTCCTGGCACGTGATTGTCTAGAACCAATCAGATAATGCGTTATATAGAATAATCATATTGAGGTATAATAATATTATTTATATTGTTTGAATGCATTTTTAAATATTCCAGACAATTAGAGATGTTATGATTATTTATCTGTTTTTCAAGTGTTTAATAATAATAAAACAAATGTGTTCACTATAAAGGTTGCTTAACAGCTCGCTTGACTATTGATTGTCTTCATTGCTCTCTATATAGGCCATCTAGTTTTACATATAGCAGAAAGTTCTAGGGGAATCGGTTCTATTGATACTGTCACTTCATCTATGATGTGTTTACTGTTCCGTTGAATACCTACGATTCTACAGGCTTGCATGTACTTTTCATACTCGACAGTTGCTATGGATGTGCACTTGTATTACGGAACGATGTCAGTAAAAATGAAGATATATAAATACAAATGAATATAGTTAAATTATTTGGCATATTTGTGACCGTGTCACCTAATTTTAGCTCCGACTTTACTAGATGTACATTATAAATGTGTGATTTGAAAGTGAATGAAATAAATATACATGTATCTACTCGGCTTAAGTGCAATAGACATTGCTTGGTAAATATGACTTTGCCAAAGACAATTAAAGAGCTATTTTTCATGAATAGACAAATGTGTTGATTGATTTGTTGTTCACTTGTCTGCTTTGCGCTTTATGTGTTTGATGACGCATGAAATTTGAAACTGGTAATGTACTGATACATATACATTTTTTTTTATCGAGAAAAAATTGTCAAACATTGTTGAAGATGGATAGAGTTCAGGAAGGTTTTTTTAGTTCTTTCCATATTGATATTAATGGACCAAAATTTGACATTTCTGCGAAATAAATATTTCTCCGTTGTGAGAAAAACCTGTGAAATCTAATCATGGATTGATATATTGTGTGTACTGTTATTCTTTGAATCATACACAGCAGCGCGAAAAGTGTTTACGAAATAAATGTCACGTTAAGAAGCCACTTGCGTGATTGTGTGTCGTTATTTGAGGTTAAAAAAATCAGATTTTTGCAATTAAGGACTGAATTTTTTTTTATTTCAAATTGACTGAAAAAACCTTTCGGCCTTCCGTAGCCGAAAACTCCAGAACGGTTGCAGGAGAAATATTCAATGCGATTATTACCAACAAGATTCAACCAGAACTTTCCAATTAGGTCTGTTATACTTCTCTCAATAACAATGCATTTTCTTCTACAACAAAACCCGGTCATACATGTATTTAAGGAATCATTCTTTGAGTATTATGAGGTGATAATTTCAGTCGGGGCGTGGTCAAATCCAATAAAGCCCGAATGGCTTTATGATAGATTTGACCACGCTCCGACCGAAATTATAACCTCATAATATTCAAAGAATTATTCCTTATTGCTTATAATTATATTATTTTCAATTTTTATACTTTAAAACAATACTATTTTAAAACTACTATTTTATATGTAGCACATGCTATGTATTACTATGCGGCGCATCCAATACTTTTTCTCGGTCATGCTTTAAGACACGCACATTTTGTGTAACGTATGTTTTATGAAGTTATTGGGTTTTAGTGTTCAAAATTGATTCGTAATGTTATCATAGACAAAGACAGATGAAAATGTAAATATTTACGGGTATAGCGAATATGATTTTATATTCCAGCCAGCTTCGTTGAAATGCTATGAACGAGATCTGCGGTACTTACTATGATAATGAGCAACCTGTATAAGAAATATGAACATCTTACCTCAATCGGTTAATTCTATATTCTCTAGAATGTTGAAAAAGGACTCTCTGTACATAGTAAACGAGACCTTGATTTCTGATCTCGTAAACTAAATGGAGCTCTTTCTCCTTATACAAGCAACTGAATGACCACAGTACCTCGGCATAGTCTATCTACATCTGTAGCTCGACTACAGAGTGTTGTCAGACTTAGTCTATGACGACCTCGAGAATGTATAGGACCCTTCCGATTGCCACGTATAAGCAAACTGTTTTACAAAATATAATCATCATTTCACAACGGTTCTAGTCTCTATCTTGCTCACAATGTTGGAAAAAACAGATACTCTACGCCATACAAATTCACGGACGTCAAGAGACGGGGGGTATACGAATTGGTTAAGTTAATCACTTACCAAAAGAAGTTGACCGAAAATGATGCAAAGTTTGCATCATCTGAATATATTCAGTATAATTATTTCATAATTATGTGATTTGGGGATTTCGTTTGCAAAATTAAGGTTCAGGATCTGAATTATTTTCCGTCCAAACTAAAGATTTGCAATATTTTTTTTTAAACAGAATTTAGATAAATTATCTTTACATTGCTGTTCAAATGTCTGCCCTTCACTTCTTGCTATATCGGAGAGTATTGATTTCTAATAAGCATAAAAACGTATTTTAAACAATATACAAAGAAATGTCTGACAATGAAACCATTTTAATAAAGGGTACATGAAAACATGTTTAATGTGTAAGAAATGATAAAATGAGAAGGACAAATCTGAAGATAAACAGATCTTTAAATTCATGAGAAGATGACATTTTTCATTTGAAAAATCGACATTCGTTCATGTATATACGTACAGTATGTTTTTTTTAACGCCGTGCAACTAATACAAAGTGACGTATTATCTAATAAAAACAATTATATTCTATAGAACGTTTGTATTTGTTTCCGCCTTTCTACTGTAACAAATAGTTAAAATTAAGATATGGAGTCATGTATTCGGCCTCAGGAATCCCAAGCTCCCGGTGGTAATTCACGAAACATGTTTTGTTCTTCTTGCAAAGAGGGACGTCACATTTCCTGCATCGGTTCTGAGTGTAGATATACCACCCCGACTTTGTCCTGGATTTCAATTTGTGACAGTATACACACATTTTATTTTTCAATCCTGGGTTAGGCACCAATACATGTCTATTATCATCATCAACATCTCCTTGGCTGGATCCAAAAGCACCATATACATCCGGATACAGCTTTCCACCGGAAATGCGACCGGAAGCGTGATGTGGATCGGATCTGAAAACTGGACCGGAACTGAGTATCACTGATTGGTTGTCGCTTCTTGGGGACTGATAATATATGGACGGTACCCAATTGGATTTTTTACCTACAAGAAGGAAAACCAGGTAAGCTCCAGCTACATGTATGTACACCGTTGGCAATGTATGTACGTTTTATTTTATAAAGATACTATACTCTGTCCCGAGTTTTTGCTTCCACTACTTTTTGCTTGATATTTCAATAATAGTAAATACCTTTGTGTTCAAACTACGTTCATCCCTTTATATAAAAAATGTCCAGATTATCTGTTTTGAAACAAACGCCCCCTCTACTGCTTTAGGTTTCAATACACATCCCAAAATTGAAAGTCTACGGAGATTTTGCATTGTATCAGCCATTAATAAGCCCGGATGATAACGTTAAAAAATTGCGCGAGGTATCCCGAGTACTTCCGAATGGAGAAAAGATGTAAACATTTCCCGCTATAAATCTCCGAAAGAAAATTGTTTTCGTTCCTGTGAAATTTAATGAGTGAAAAGGGATAATTGGTCAATGAAGATATCTTGGATATATTCCTTTTCATCGATTTCAATTGTATTTCTTTCACAGGTATGTGTATTATTATTAAAAATCATCAAAAATTGATGGAAGCAATAACTTGGGACAGACTATAGACTATATTCGATTCGTACTGTGGTTTATCTTACTATGCTTAATACATTATGGTAAATGATTTCAATAAATAACTTCCCTTTTGTTAGATAAAGTCACGTTGTTTTATATCGGTGATATATTCTCGAGAGGGGACGCAAATTAACACACAACCAGTATTGAATTTCCTTTAATTCATATAAACAGGCACTTGTAATCTACAATTTTAAGGTCGGGTACTCCTTTTTTTATTCCAGTTTATAAATCAGGTACATACCGTAACTAGTATTTTATAAACGAAACAAATATGATAACATCAATTTAAAATTTTATGCAAAAATTTTCTTTTCATGTTCATACTACACGTGAATTGATAGTATAAAATGTTTCATAGGCGACTATATATGTTTTGAAATTTTTTGTTTAGTATCAATATTGTCCTCTCTCGATCCCTTCTTTTCCATAACAACTATCTCACTTCTCTCTAGCAGATATATGTCCATTACAACTCGTTCGTGATGATGTTCAACTGTTTACTTTATACTAACTGTAGACAATCTGATCAAAATCAGGCACGATGTTCTTGAGAATTCTTATGTGTCGTAACTTCTATAGCTATTCCTTTTCACTTGACATGAACCATTCCGTTCATTATTAGTGTACATGTTTGTCATACATCTGCAGACCCCAACTAATTCATTCAATGATTTAAAATTCATCTGACAAACTTACATTTTTTTAGCATTTCTCCCGACAAAAAAACACCTCTGTGCTTTGGTAACGTGATTATAAAATTACCAACACTATAATCTTGGTTTCAGGCATTCATTCAATGGCTACCATCTTCCTGCACTGGACCGCACTACACTTAATTAAAACAACAAACACATGGTTTTTTTCTGAACACACTTTTCTAATTTATTGCTAAAACAAATACAGATCCACAAAAATTTTAATTTCAACAAAATCCCTACAATAATTACCATGTTAAATAAAGCTTTGGCAACACACTGTAAAAAAAACGAACTAAAATTGCATCAAAATAGACACAGATCTTTTGATATTGAAAAATAAAATACTCATAAGCATTTGAACATGTAAAAGCTCAATACACAAAAGTGTAAACAAAAATCGGAAAATATCTCAAAATCTGTATAAGCCTTGATTCACAAAAAAATCTACCAAGGTATTATATACAAAATGAAAAAGTAATACTCTATGCGTACAAAAAAATACCAACGAAATCTACATGAGCACAATACTATAAAATAATACTTATCGACAACCTGGCGTAGTATTGTTGACCACAACAAACTGTAAAATATATATGGCAATGGTTTTGCAGCAAGCAGTAAAAACTGCTGATAATTATACTATAATCACTTGGATCAACCTTTTATAATTATATATCTTGGGAGATTAAAAATGGCAATTATAGATTTATAACAAAATATTTTTTTTATATATTTGGAAGAAGAAAAAAATATATAAAAATGTATATATGATCACTTTCTGACGATAATATCAATGACACTGAACGACGCAGCAGGACTCACGAGAGTTTAAGTACTAAATAGTTGTCATCAAAATGAACAAACAAAAACCCTGACAACATTCAATAATAATCATTTCTTTCTTTGTTTTTAAGTCCGTCGCCATGAAAAAACGCATGAAATGTAATATGGCCGACAGCAAAATGTGTGATTCTTACAACCTCTGGATCGAAGCATGAAATATGGCAAATGTAAACACATAGACATAGAATCTTTGTAAGCACTTCATAAATCCCGACACAATAGTATCGACTCTGTTTTCCTTTTACAAATACAGCAGTTTTGTGTTTAAAAATATATATATAAACATGGCACAATAGTATTTCAAAATTTGACACAATATCAACTAGACATAAAGGATCTAATTTCTACACAAAAAACACTATACAACAGCAAAAAATGCGTCCAATACGTAAAATACAACCCTTATTTAAGCAAAGGGGATATATTCTTGTTCAGGAATGCCCAAATCTCGGTGGTAGAACATGAAACAATTCTTATTTCTCTTACACAATGGTATCTCGCACTTGCGACACTGGTAGGTGGTGTAGCAGTACCAGCCAGATTTGGTTTTGTGTTTTACTTTCTGACAGTAGCTACAGGTTTTGTACTTTCCCTCAGGAATTGGGACCAACGCGTGCATGTGTTCCCCAAACCGATCCAACCCCTTTCCCAAATGCCCCATGGAAGATATGGAGTTTTTGCACTCCGTTTTTACCAGATTCAGGGCCAGTTGATCAGCAGTAGAGACATCCGACTCGTTTGGGGAAGAGTGAGAGAAATCTAATTCAGAAGCGGCAGTACCGGCAGCCATATTAAATAGTGGCCAGTCTGTCGTCTTCATTTGGGAGATAAGAGCCCGTCCATCGGGGCTGCTGACATTTATTGGTAAACTAGCAAGAGACAGCATGGACTGATGCATGGTCTGCATGGAAGACAGGTACTTTTCCATGGCAGCGTAATTCTCCATATTCAGCATCTTCTGTATGGACCTCCGTTTTTCCGCCTTTTCCTTGGAACGCTTAGACAACTTGGGATCAATCTTTGGTACAGCAACACCGTCGTCCGTCGATCCTTTTGTTCCGTCATTACCCTCAGCACTGGTCCCGTCCTCTTTATTGGAAGTCTTGTTCGCTGCAATCAAAATGAGGATCTAATTTACAATGGGTACAACAGTGACAAATATTGCTGTTTACAATTAATTAGTGTGGTAAGATAAGCTATCACCGTAAAACTACCCCAAGGAGTATTGAAAAAATGTGCAAAAGAATAATGAAGGAATAGTATATGATGTGATAATACAACTTTATTTTCAAAATATACAATAAAAGGTAAAATATCATTTCCGCCACCAAATATGAGAAAAACAGCATGCATTTAAATGTTAAAACACTAGGAACTCACAGGATATACCAAATTTACACATTACCGCAAGATAATCACATATTCCATATAATACTGTTAACAACTTTCCTATACATGCTGAATGCAATGGAGAAATGTCGATTACACCAAAATATCCGTTCTATTTCATATTCGAAAACAACATTCGCGGATCATACTCCGCAATGATTTCTGTTATTCCACGTTCGCGATGAAAGATTTCGAAGCATCTTCTTGTTCCTCTGCCTCCAGTGCAAAGTGGAATATTACAGTGTTCACATTTAAAATGGGTGTACACCCGCCAGCCTTTCTTGGTTTTCGTTTTATCTTTGTGACACTGAAAGCACACTTTGTACTTATAGTCTTCGTTTCTGACCAGTCTATGCTGAGCACTGTGTAGTTCTACGGCATTAGCGGCCAGTCGCTGGATGTTAAACAAATCGACACTGTTCGAGTATTCGATTGGAAAGTGTTCATTGCATGTCCTAGACCCACCCTGTGATGCCTTCTCTCGCACATATCCTGAAAGAAGGAATCAAAGTACTGTAAGCCACTTAGCCCTGTCTTTTGTGCGGAAGAACGATGCAGACCACACAATTTATATTGCCATTTCAGACTTTATTTTAGCTAACATAATTATGAACTACTATGAACAACAAAGTACTGTTTTCAGTTTAAACTTTGAAAATAAACAAATGTCACTGCACATTTTAAAATCTCGTTTTAATTATAGTTTTATAAATTCTTTAAAGTGACACCCCTCTGTGTGATGAATGTTTGAAAAAATTAAGTGATACGTGTAATAAACATGGGTTAAATAAACGAATGGAGAAGAGGATTTCGATGCGGATGTTCCCACACAAGGTTCGGATATTGGGTGGTTCGTAGCATTTCGTGGAATTGCTGAAAGCACATTCGATCACCAATACACAGACTTATATCGCAACATTCACACTTATACGAAGATCGACAAATCCTTTTCACTTTGTTGTCAAAACCAGGACTTGCGCTACTACTCTGAATGCGTCGTCCGAACTGTTTGCATACAAAACACGTTCTTTGCATGTGCGTCGACACAGCGCGGTGCGGTAGTCCGACATTTTTAATCACAAACGAGGCTGTTACGTTCCTTAGAATCACTACCAGTGGCAGGTCCTCAGTGTTGGTCATTTGGCCTGTCCACCTATCATCCGTTGTGTTCCCGCCTGCAATACAGTAAAAGTTGCTTATCGCGATGGCGACTCTGTTATAGATATGAATTTGATATAGATAATTCATGACGTTTACACAGTTTCATCAAATCGCTATAAGCAATCTTACTGCTTGATGATTATAATAATCCTTCTCAATCAATCGATCGCTCTGATTCGTGATTGTACATTATACAGTGCAACCAACTGGATTTTAAATATACAACAAATGAGAGCAGAAGTGAGTAAATATTCAAAATTTTAATTTATTGTCATAAATAAAGGTCATGACACAAAAATCGAAACAATAAAGTAACAGAAAATTAAGCACACTGGCTATAGAATAAATACAAATATGATAATCATGCACCTAGTTTGGGAAGGAAGGTTACATTGCACTTTTATACATGTATTGTCAGGGCATCATATCAGCTATGTCTATATTCATGTGTTTATGGTATCGTTCAAAACAGTTTCGGATTTGTGGTCTGCACAGACATGCATCACAGGCTTCACATCTGTAGTACGATTTGGTCGGCAAACCAGTCGCCGTTTTTACACCGTCCCATTTACACACAACGCATGCCTTATTAGTTGACCCCAAAACCTGAACCATCATGTGTCGTGGCTCATAACTTGCAGACAAAATGGACGTATCAGAAGTGGGTCGAACATGCGCAGCTTCCTGTTTTTTCCAGAAGCGTAATGGCCATGACTTTGCGGATCTCGAGTCCGATCCCGGAACATTAAATGTCTCCTCGTATCTCAATCGCTCTGGAAAAAATACATATGTCCTTGTTTTAGTAACATCCGTACAGGTGGGGATGACAGTATGCAAGTATTATAGACTGAATTAATGACCACAAAAGATATGATCTTTGACACTTTTACAAAAAACAGTCAAACACTGGAAAACATCGTACGTAATCAAGTTTAATGCCCAGTTAGAGATACAATTTACAAATCACACAAGACACAAAACTTTGGAAAAAATTGGTACAAATCACCATGAATCCAATGTTTCACTGTTTTATAACTTGAGAGCTCGTGACTGTCCACAGCGATGTGTCTTGAGGTCTTTCTTGTGTTTGTATCCTTTCCCACATTGTAAACATTCAAAAGGCCTGTAGTCCGAATGTACACGCTGGTGAATGGTAAGCATATTTGAAGTTGGAAACATCTTTTCACAAACGTTACAAGAAAAGCACTGGTCTCGAGTACCGTGTCTTTGTTTCATGTGGTTATCATAGCCGAGTTTGGATGAAAACCCTTTGAAGCAGATTTTACACGAGAAGAGAACAGTTCGTTTTGCTTTGAAAACGTCAAAGCGTCGTCCAGAGTAAAATCGCTCGTTTCTGGCGATAGGAAATTGAAAAGACGTCTTTTCAACTTGCGAGATTTCAGATGCACCACCATGCAGAGAATCATTTGAAACAATGGTTTTATCGCGTGGAGTTGTCCAGAGTTCCTGGGCATCCCCTACAAGGATAGGAAAACTGTTCAGAAATCTGCCATCAGCAATTACCGGTGTCAACGGACATAAATCCCTATCAGTAAGGGTGTGCTGCTTTAATTGGGATGCCATGCGAAAAAAGTTCATTTAGAGTCACATTGAAAGACAGATCTTGATGGGTCCTCAACACCTTCGGTGAAAATTTCTTACAACGGCACAAACTAATTTAATTTTTGTACATATGTGTATTTACACCCACAGTAAATCTAAAATCAACAATATGACATTATTTTAAAAAGATGATATTTTGCATTTTTGGGAATAAAAAGAAACTTTTTTTCTCGTTTTTTTTTTTTTTTTTGGGGGGGGGGGTGTAAATATATTGCAATCATCATGGTAGCGTTATAAATCTCTTTTGTATTGAAACTCAAGATCTACAAATCAGAAATTTGATGCTTTATCTACTGAGTTTAGAAGATGTTCACACAAATGTGTCCATTTAATATGATTTCACAGGACATTTGATTTTTAAATTTTCAAGAAAAGTTAAAGTCATGGGGGTGTAGAAGACCCTTTAGTTTTTCTGTTCCAATTGATAGATTTCACAGTTTTTAAACATTTCATCTTAAAATTAACTTATATTTTATCATATATCATATTTTTCTAATCTATGTTTTAAGTACAACGTACAACAATACACATCTTAACAGTCAATTAAAGACAGCATTATTGGTCTATTTACTTCTAGCAAAAAATCTTTTTTTAAGAATATGCAAGACAGAACTAGCAATGAGATTGCAAAAACTTAAGTTTTAGTCTAGGGGTAAGAACAGCCTTAGCCACCTTAAAAAGACCTCCAGTTTACCAGTAATATGATCTATCATTCTTAATGATGGAGCTTTTGAAATGTACAAATTTACCATAATTTGAAAACGGAGATGTTTTCCAAAGAACCTATATAATTATTCATAGTACTGTACGGTACCTACGATGACTAGTATCTTTAGTCTTTATATACCAAGTTGCAACCCATTCATTAAAAAACTCATCATTTTTTTTAAATACCTGTTATATTGCTAACTTTTCAGGAAGTATTAAAACATTAAAATAATGTTCTTTATATAGAGGATAAATTGATAAAGTCCATGCCTGAATAAAATCATTGGAATTATATATACACAGTAGCTAATGCTATAAAATGCATGTCAAGCAATGCAATATTACAATCTTTATTTTAACTAATATAATTAACTACATATGAAGCAACAGAAAACATTTCAGCTCAATATTTTTTTACCCTGACAATGTAATGAGTAACATGCTTACAAATCACCCCTTCAGTTGGTAAGCCATAACCTGTGTTGGTGTAGATATTAAATTTACTCAAAAGATTCTGCTTATTACAAGTACATCTAATCCCAACCTTTGATGATCAAACTTGTTATGTTTACTGATTTATGGAGGTTAAGTTTCAACAAAGAACCCATCGCATCCACAATTTCTTTTAAAACCATTTTTTTTATCCATATATTGGGTAAAAAATACCATATGTTTCATTCTAAAAAGTTAAATCTAACTTAAATATGTTTTGAAGGTTTATTCAAAGTTCTTCTTTTCTAGGAGGTTTAAATAGCCTGAAAATTGTCATGATAATCATCAAGCCCCTTTAAAGCCTTGAAAAATTTATACATATTACTCAGATGTATGTAGGACCTAAAAATTCATTACATTTATCCTTATTAAAACTTTTGAATTAAGGTAATTTTTCCCCAAAAAATTATCAGCAGACACAAAATTTAGTATTGGGTTAATGCATGCATGTCTTATTTAAATAGCCAATATAATATTTTCCCTCATTAATACTGTGTTTGATATAGTAGTTTACTTCAAATAGAGTCAGCATATCAAACACTTCTTGGTACAAAATGTTTCAATCAAAAACGAAACAATATTTGCCACGAACGAAAAAAAACTTCCTAAGATTTAGGATTATCAAATGTGGTACCTAAGCAAAGAATTAAAACTTTTGTAACCATTAGTACATTAGCAAGCAAGCTTAAATGAACAAGCTTTTCCTTCAAGATCCAGAAATAAGAAAATTTGAAAGATGTATTTGTCGTTATTACCTTCTCTTTCTCAATATCCTGCTCTGGGCTCTTCTACACTCTGAGCAAATATCACGACAACGGAAAAAAAAAAATATTTTCGGTTCATTATTTTTTTTTTCCTAATTGTGTAAAATACATCACATTTTCTGCCCATTCTCATTAATCAGAAACCTATGACTAGTCTTGCATAACCTTAATGACCATGGGCCAACTCGGAGATATTTCCATACCAATTTATACATGTATTTTCTTCTGTCCACCATCGGGGATGCAAAGACTCTTTTTGGAGGTATAAAAACAAGTTATTTTATGAAACCACACAACTGTTGGCAAATGCATGCATAAGTATTATCATAATTAGTGGATAATTGGAATAGGATGAGTTGGCCCACAGAATGCAAGTCTTTGTCAAATGGCTGTTGGTTTTCAGTGATGGCAGTTGAATATTCAAACATGTGCATATCAAATAAATCATTAACATGTATCTTTAATTAAGTCAAGTTTTGAAAATTTTCTCAAAATATTTAAGTCCTGTATTCTCTGAAATCTACCACGTTACAGCCAATGTTAATTTAATGCAGACTCAAACCTATATTACCCGGTACATGTACATGTAGTAAATTGCATGTACAATATCATTCAGCTAAATAAGGCAGCAAAATCAATGATACAAAAAAGGGATGTTAAACATTACCCAAAATATGGATCTGGAACAGTACTTGATCAGTAGTGTCAGTACAAACAAAGGTTCTTGCCTGCTTTCAACTTACAAAAATTTACTAACACATACACATTGTATATATTCAATATTGGCTGTGGCAGTGTAAAAATCACCTTTTCCTTACCATCTAAATTCTAAATATTCGACAAACTTGATTGTATGATTTTTTTCACTTGAGTACTGAGGCATATACTGGCTGTTTATATATCATCCCTTTATTAGCTCTTTATGTAGAAAGCAGACCTCTTGGTAAAATAACTCTATTACCAAATCATACATAAATGTATAGTCTTCTAACTTAGACTCAGTAAATCACAAATTCATTCTCATCTATTTTTGCACACTATCATTTAAGTTTGAATACCAAGTAAACAGGAGTAGAAATGCCAACCCTTGTATTGTACCACGCAGTATTTGGTACAAGGCGACTTAATATAATAAAGTATCATCTAAAGTGTAGCAAACTAAAATACAAAACACATACCAATAAACCAATGCAGACATCAAGGATTCTTTGTTAAGCAACTAATATTAATTCCCCATACAAAATATATATATTATTGGTGAGAAATTCTATAGAAAATGATTAAATTAATTTTTTTTTCTGCCAATCATTATCAAAAGATATGGTCACTTCCCTCAAATCAATTTTTGAAATGCATGACAAATTTCGATGTAAGTCCTATTTGGAAAGCTATCAGTGAATTGCTATTGACATTTTCTCTCCTTGATACCTGCAGCAGAGGAAATTTGCTGTTTAGAGCTGTATGGGTCTTTCACATGAAAAAACTTTTCCTTCTAATTAAATGATGATCAATAAATCATCAATTATGTGATCAATCCATAAGCATTGGCATAAAATGAGGCCAGGAAATACCTTAGGTAAAAAGTTATGAATGCATATTTCTCTTTACCCCACTCTGCAGGGTAAAAATATGTTTATCATTCAAAAATAACTTTCCTAGTAAATATATGGAATATTAAAACCACTTGATATATGTTCCTGTTGAATTAACAGTATTACAAAATTTTCCGCACTTTTTGCCCTCCTTGTCAGAGGACAAATTTAAGACCGGGCGAATTCTAATGTCTCAATATCGGCTCAAAATTGTTTCTCTTTAAACATAACTATGTCTGGGCAAATTTAAGACGGTGCAAAACCATTTTCAAGTAAAGAATGATCAAAATAACTGAGGCAAAAATAACCCTGCATACAGAAGTATAGCCCTTACTTTGGAAACTACATTTAAATTTGGTCGATAAGAAAGTGGGGTAAGTCTAGGATATATCAATTTAACAAAAGTTATTTTCCTTTCGCATGCAGCCATGAGAATTTCTGAATCTTATTCAAATATTTCAAGCTATTCCCATAATCTTCAAATTTAGAGAAAATCCAGCAATATAAATAGCATTTGCTAAAAAAAGAATATGCTACCTACAAAATATATGTATTCATTGTTTCAATGTATATCATATACACTTAAAGATTAATAAATTAACTGATAGAAACAAATCAAAGGAATATGTTCCTGATGTTCAAAATTACAAAAAAGAAAGGAAAATGTAGGAGGACTGCTGTTGAGATTTTAGCATACATCTTGAACAGCAAATTTCCTCAAAAGAAGCAGAAAGAACAAGTACCCACCTTTGTACTGGGCCTGACTGCCCGGGGGGTAGACCCAGGAGTTGGACTGGTCACCACTAACATTGCTGTCCTCGTTCGACATTTCATCCCTCATCCAATCAGCCTGTGGGTCGCCTTCCTCTTGGTCAGTATGGTCTGCTCTCTGGACCCGAATGGATTCCCCTCCACCACCAGACATGTTAATGTACATTTCCATGGCACCTGGATCCTCATCTTCGTCCGATTCAATTTTCACAATGGACAGATTGGTCGATGGTTTGTCGGGGGTTGGGGGCTTTGTAGGCTTCTGCTGGATCTGCTGGCCCTCTTCAGACATTTCTCTTGCACTAAAATAATAGATTTTGAGTTTAAATTTATGAAAAGTTTGGTCAAGTTAACTCATACAGTAACTAAGGAAATTTTTATTTAGAATGCCTTCTACCTTGTTAATGCTATTGAATTTCATATGTTATTTAAAAAGTAGATCTTTCAAAAGAATGTTGCACTCAGCTACTTTACAAGAAAGCAACAGCATTATTGACATCAAAGAATAAAAGAAAACACATTAAAGTATGATTGCTAAACATTATGTTCCATTAATTTTTATAACATAATTTCATCTTACATCCTATTTTTAGAGACCATAATATGAACTGCCAAAGCCTTTGATGTATTTAAAAATGATGTAGCCTTATCTTTTGAAATATGATACTCTAAAAAAACATGAACATGATGGATGGACCAAAAAATGTGAGATGAACTAAAGGGGGCTAAAAATACACACCTAGGCTCAGATACTGTCTCTACAGTGTTTGTATTGCTCGCTATTTCAGAACTTTGTTGTTGTGGTGGCTTGGAACTCTGGCTCTCACTTCCTGCTGCGAATGGTTTCTGTGCTGAAGACTCTGGTCTGACTTGTGGAGAACTGCGATTGTTGAATTGTGAGGATGATGGAGACATGGCTGGTGGACTGTTTACCTGTAGCTTCTCATTCATGACAGGTGTGGAAGGGTGGGTGGATGGCTTGGCGGCTGGATGCGAGTTTGTAGACTTTCCATTTTCAGAGACAGAGTTGGTTTGATTGGCAGGTGCTGTGCGTGTTTGTGAAGGCAGACTGGTACGAGATCTTGCTTCAGACCTGGCCTGTTCTGTGGCCACATCAACCACTTGAAGGTCAGTACTAGAATTGACTTGGCTAGCAACAGCAATAGAGACGCCTTTCTGGGAGGAGCGCTGGTCTTTTCCTGCTCGACCCCCACTGGAGTCGGGTGGATCAGTCTCAATCAACTCCAGACTGTCCTCCAACATGTCAATCACTCCTGCCTGCTGGGAACTCTGCCCAACCCTGGTATGGAAAGGCATTCCAAGCTTTGGGACTCGATCCCATGGATCTGGAGCCATGTGCCCATAACTACTGGCCATTGAGGTTGTATCATCAGCGTGCATGTCTTGCGTTCTTTGTCTCTTGCTTCCTGGGCTGGGTGGTCGTGGATAATCAGCATTTCTCTTCACAGTCCTTTCCTGCACAGTTTTCTGCATCTCTGAAGACCTGACATGCTTAAACTCAATCATGTCATGAAATGTGTACTTATATTGGTCATTTGCAGACATCTGGCCTGTCTTTGTGCCCAGACATTTGTTAAAGTCTGCACAACACTTGATAACACTATCCACCTGCAACAGGCGAGCTATTTTCTCCACATCACGACTGTTCTGTTCTGTCAGCATCATAAAACCTTCATACAAGTATTGAAGAAATGTCTGAATGGACTCTTGTTTAATATCTGCTGCCAGACGGACTTCTAAATGAGATCCTACAGCTGCATTTTCCATGGACTGCAACATTGGACAGGCTGCTACCAATACCACTCGATGAGCCTGAAACATCAATAAAAGCATTTGATTAATTTTTGTAAAATTCATACAAATACTGATAACATTTTAAAACAAGAGGCCCAGGGGCCACATCGCTCACCTGAGCAACAATTGCCTTAATTCTGATCAAATTAGCATTACAGTTCAAAATATCTTGACAACTAAGTACAGTAGATCTTGCTAAAAAAAAAATGAAAATCTGCAAATTTTTATCCACCTCTTTTTTTGGGGGTAAATACCAAGCCCCTTTTGTTGTTGTACCTGTAAGAAGATTTTTCTCTATCCTATATACCCCTACCCCCCATTTTGTGGCCCCACTTTTCTCTAGGGAATCATGGTTTCATCAAACTTAAATCTGCATAACCTGTGCTTTCACACTAAGTACTGAGTTTTGGACTGAAAACTTTTCCAGAATATTTTTTAAGATTTTCTCTATATATTCCTATGTAAAAATTCAAACCGCCATCATGGCCCCGCCCTACCACTAGGGACTGTGATTTTGCAAACTTGAATTTACACTACCCAAGGATGCCTCTACACAAGTTTAAGCTTTTCTGGCCAAATAGTCCTGAAAAGAAGATTTTTAAAGATTTTCTCTATATATTCCTATGTAAAAATTCATCCCCCATTGTGGCCTCACCCTACCCCTGGACTATTATTTAAACAAACTTGAATCTATATGATCTGGGGATGCTTCTACTCATATTTGGGCTTTCCTGGCCTAATAGATTTGAGAAGAAGATTTTTAAAGATTTTCTCTATATATAAAAATTTATCCCCCATTGTGACCCCGCCCTACCCCCAGGGACCATGATTTGAACAAACTTGAATCTACATTATCTGAGGAGGGTTACAAACCAATTTGAGCTTTCTTGGCCAAATAGTTATTAAAAGAATTTTTTTAAAAGATTTTCTCTATATATTCCTGTATAAAATTTATCCCCCAATTGTGGCCCCACCCTACCCCGAGGGACCATGATTTTACCAAACTTGAATCTACACTACCTGAGGATGCTTCCACTCAAATTTGAGCTTTCCTGGCCTAATAGTTTTTGAGAAGAAGATTTTTAAAGATTTTCTCTATATATTCCTATGTTAAACTTGATCCCCTAATTGTGGCCCCACCCTACCACCGGGGACCATGATTTGAACAAACTTGAATCTACACTATCTGAGGATGCTTCCACTCAAATTTGAGTTTTCCTGGCCTAATAGTTTTTAAGAAGAAGATTTTTAAAGATTTTCTCTATATATTCCTATGTAAAACTTGATCCCCCCCTTGTGGCCCCACCCTACCCCCAGGGACTATGATTTGAACAAACTACACTACCTGAGGATGCTTCCATTTTAATTTGAGCTTTCCTGGCCTAATAGTTTTTGAGAAGAAGATTTTTAAAGATTTTCTCTATATATTCCTATGTAAAACTTGATCCCCCCATCGTGGCCCCGCCCTACCCCCAGGGACTATGATTTGAACAAACTTGAATCTACACTACCTGAGGATGCTTCCATTTTGATTTTAGCTTTTCTGGCCTAATAGTTTTTGAGAAGAAGATTTTTAAAGATTTTCTCTATATATTCCTATGTAAAACTTGATCCCCCAATTGTGGCCCCACCCTACCTCCAGGGACCATGATTTGAACAAACTTGAATCTACACTACCTGAGGATGCCTCCACACAAGTTTAAGCTTTTCAGGCCGATTAGTTTTTGAGAAGAAGATTTTTGAAAAATACCAACAAATTTTCAATAATTCTCAATTATCTCCCCTTTAAAGAGGGCGTGGCCTTTCATTTGAACAAACTTGAATCCCCTTCACCTAGTGGTACTTTGTGCCAAATTTGGTTGAAATCTGCCCAGTGGTTCTTGAGAAGAAGATGAAAATGTGAAAAGTTTACAACAACGACGACGACAACAACGACGACGACGACAACGACAGACAACGGACAAATTGTGATCAGAAAAGCTCACTTGAGCCTTTGGCTCAGGTGAGCTAATAAAATTAGGCATTTTTTGGAGGGGCAAAATGGGAAAGAAAGATTGTGTCTCTATTTAATTTCACATGAAAGCAAATTCACAAGAAAAAGTGCACTTAAAAGAATTTAAATTGAAAAACTTGAATGTTAAATTATAAAGTAATTTTTGTGTTTGACCACAGTTAAAAAACTTTAAAAGTCCATGGGCTTTAGCAATCACCATAGTTTTAAGCAGCCCTGTGAAAGATCCGAGAATGACCTTTAACAATTATTTAACTGTGTTTAATAACACAAAATATTCAATAAATATATAAAGGGAAAAAAAGTATTTAGCCAAAAAATAAAATGGGTGATTAGCACACAGTCAAATAGAAAGGAGCCAATATCTGAAGGGTTTTCAATACACAAGGATAAACAAAATAAGAACAGCAACAAATAACAGGTCAGGTAAACTAAAAATATTTGATGCCAAAAGTTAATAAAAACATCTGGATCAGGTATTTTGGTCAGTTTGTAAGTAGAGTGCAAACAAAAGAATTGTTTTTAAAAAGAATAAAGAGCAGTAAAAGTTACTACAAAGGGTCCTTTCATCTTAACTTAATATGAATGCTTCCATGCTCATTTCACATGAATTTCGTCCAAGGCACAATTGGCAGTGAGTGTCAAAAAAAGGAAAAAAAAAATCGTTTTTTTTTCTTTCAAAAAAAAAATCTAGAGTTAAGAAATTTAACTGAAGTTCAAAATATATGTTTAAATCATGATAGTTTTTTTTTTTTTTTGGGGGGGGGGGGGGTTTGGGGGGGGGAGGAATCAATAAGATTTAAAGGGGGAAAATGTGCAAAAAATCTTAATATGTGAATAGTAATTGTGCTCTGAATAAAATGATTTCCATTTCATACAGACGTCTAAATAAAAAAGTGACAACAATGTCATAAATAAGAAATTTTTACTACAGTCTATATTCAGTACGGTCTAAAAATCTGAAGTAACACAGCACAGAATACCTATATAAATTAGTAAACATGTTTAAAGAAAAATAAATAATTAATTCCATGCTATATTTGCACCGACTTCTAATTCCTATGCCGAACATTACATTCATTGTTCGTGTATGCACTGCTCTGTCTAATTAATCCTAAATTTACATGTCCACTCATCGTTACGTACATATGTAATGACAATGTAAATGTTGATAACGTGCAGAACTTCAGGAAATTAATTAAACTGCAGAAAGCCCCTGCTTGTCACTGTCTGTTTAAGTTTTCAGGTTTCTGCATGAAATATTGATTTATTCTGGTCCTCATGTACATGTATGCAGTGCATGCTTAATTGCCTTGATTACATTGTCATGTACAGTGGCTCAGAATAACTTGACAATTTGCCTTGGAGGGGAAAAAGCCAATGATTTTGTTAACAACATGTAGACATGTACTTTTAGACAATGACATCAAATAAATCATCAAGCCCAGGTACACTACATGAATTGAAATCTTACAGATGAATAATTAACATGATATGAACTACATGTAAATTCAGTCATTTATGTTCCGACATAAAACTTATTTCTTTACACCGAGTGACACCGACAGCTTTTTGAAGGAGTGACGAAACATACGCAAAGTATTGGGCAATAATAAGTTAATTTATCTCTAAAATAAATTTACATGTCAAGTTTGAGGTAAATATTACACAACTAGTTTCTGTTTTTCAAAAATTATTATTCAACCGTGAGCAATGTCGCAACGAGTAATTAACCAGTTAGCATTACGTTTAATGTGCAAGCCTCCTCAATTAATCAATAGACACAAAAGATTTAAAGTGCACATAACATGACAACATACTTTAAAACAAACCAATAAAATCATTATTTCTTTCTGACTCTGTGCGACACAGAAGGCTGATAGTAAACATTTTTTTTTCTCTTAAAATCACTTGTCTTGTTTTGGGAAGATGTTATAGACTATTATTCCTAAATTATCTTTTAGTGTTTACATTTTACAAGGTGTGTTATACTTTTAATTAGTTTAGTAAAGAAAAATTGCCTTTATTTTTGTGGATTGTTTTGAATTTTATAAACAAATAAAAACAATTCCATACAACACACAATCATTTCCCCTACCCCCTACCAAACTTTCTAAACAAATAAATTTGAATGACCAAGATCTCTTGTGACTCAAATTCAGCATACAATTGGTATCTTTTTTTGCTGCTTATGTGATGGACAGCTATAAAGAGACTGTTAGACACACACAAACTATTGTCTTGTAGTAGGATAGAAGGAATGAGCATATAAATACATTAAAAACATATGGCTGGACCAGGAATCAAATCTGCCTTTTAATCTGGTATCCAAAACCAGGACCTCTACCAAGGAGCTACCCAGACAGATATCCACGATCCATGTAGCCCCAACTACTACATTCCTCCCTCTTCCGGTCTGATGTAAAAAATTATGCACTGGACCAAAGACACTGCACATTAGGTCTGACAGTCTGATGTCTTTTGCATAGACTAAACACTAAAATACCCCCATCCCCCAAACTTTTTTATCTTTTAAATCAAGAGTAAAATAAATGGGATCTTGAATGCTAAAATAAGTTGGTGTATTACCTTTGTGATTACAGATCCAGATCGGATTATGGCATCACATAGCACCTGGCTCTTCCACATCGTAGCTAACTGACATAGCAGTGAACTGGAGTGGATCTGGTTGGTATAGAACTTTTGGTAACAATTCATGGTGACTGCAATGGAATATATATATGATGTTTGGTGACAATATTTGTTTAACATTTCTAAAGTCTGTCCCAAGTTATTGCTTCCATCACTTTTTGATGATTTTTTAAAAAAATACACATCCCTGTGAAAGAAATACAGTTGAAATCGATAAAAGGGAATATATCAAAGATATCTTCATTGAACAATTGTCATTTTTCACTCATAAAAGTTCACAGGACGAAAACAAATTTCTTACAGAGATTTATAATGGGAAAATCTTTACATTTTTTCTCCATTCTGGAGTACTCGGGATACCTCGCACAATTTTTCAACGTTATCATCCGGGCTTAATAATGGTGGATGCAATGCAAAATGGCCATAGACTTTCTATTTTGGGATGTGTATTGAAACCTTAAGCGGTAGAAGAGGCATTTCAAAACAGATAATCTGAACATTTTTCATTTTAGTGGATGAATGTAATTTGAACACAAAGGTATTTATGATTATTGAAATATCACGCAAATGGTGGAAGCAAAAACTCGGGACAGAGTATATATTGTACAAAAGTCATCAAACTGATTAAAGCATTCACCATTATAGAGTGTAGATTAATGTTTGGAGGGAAAATAGCTAGCAGTCATATATTTTGCAAAAAGGATCTGTCTGATACCAATGCATGTGATTTCAAACATGTCCCATCAACCACTAAACCCTGCACTAATCCATCCCCCCACACCCCTTGTAATTTAACTCTTTGTTTGGTTGTGAAAAACTTGAATTCGATGACAAAACAAAAAATAACAAGACTGTTTAGTTGATACCAGATGTCACTTTTTAAACGTTGACAGAATCAATTTTCAATTCAAAAATAATTTGTATATCCCCCCCCCCTCCCCACCACCCAATGATCCGCACCTTAAAATATCATAATGAGCTCTATCAAACAATACTTTAGAATGAACAAGATTTGTGTTAGGTGAATGAAAGATATTCAATCTTTTCTAAAGAAATAAAAAGGTAATTCTGATTAACATGGCCTCTTCGATCTCCAAAAATAACAATCTGTAAACAAACAATAGATCGTACTACGAACATGCCGACCTTCTCTTTATCAACTAAAAATTGGTCACCAAACGACAGTACAGAAAATTCACACACCAGGATAACATTTTCCTCTTGCAATATTATTCACTCACCTTATGATTAGAGATGAAAATGTCGAGATGCTTATGAAATGAAAATTCTCTAACAAGCAGTGTGACAGGAAGTGCAGATTTCCACCATTGTTCATCAACTTAACCGAATGCGCATCCTAAGTGCGCATGTTCTTTGTCGTTGGTACATGGGGAACCTTGAGGGGTACATGTAACAAGTCACGTACATGTAGCCCATAGATTCTATATGTACGATCGCCCAGGGCAAGATAAACAGGTTTTGCTCTACTGATATATTAATCAATTTACTGCTGAAAATATTTCTACAGTTCTTTGAGTATAGAAAATTATATACTATATATTTGCAAAACTGAATAAATTAAAACTGATCACGAACAGATTTCTTATGATTACAAATTCCAAATATTGTTCAAATTCAGTTTGATATTTGTCATGTATACAATACAAATAAAGTAAACTTATTCTCTATAAATAAAATACAATAGATAAATTGATGATATTTATATTTGACTCTCGTGAATGAATATAACACATAACAATTTTCACGTCGAACTTCTAATTAATTTACACATTTCTGGCATATAATTATGGCTTTCGCACTTGATGAATGACAAATAATATGTAAATTAAGGGTAGAATCAATTAATTCACTCATATACTAGCTCTCAATAGTTTTTTTTAATTTATATATAGAAGTTCATTTACAGTTATTGTATTAGAGAACATGATATCCGCGGTATCTCTTTGATCTCGGCAATAACTGTAGTAGAACAACAGATGGCGTTACTGATGATCGATCGAAAAGTTAATTTGCCGACGTTTTATAAACACTTGTTCCAGATCGAGTCACTTCTATCTTGATAATAAAACAATCTACTTCTTGAAATACTCTAAATTATATTATGATAATGATAAATACTATATTTTTTTTATGTTTTTCTGCATGATATTAAAATATTTTCCCAACTACACATATGTATGTAAATGTCTCATGAAATACTTCTGATTTTGTATGGCTTTACAGAATACATAACCGAAAGAAACGCCATTCAAGGTAATATAGTCGCGCGCCTTCTACCCCAAAAATGGGCCAAATAATTTGAATATGCAGTTGCCTCTAAGGCCCAAATGTATAGATTACAATTCAATTAAAATATACATAAACTACATATAGTTGTATTAAGTAGATGCATTTTAAAAATCTAGCATTCTTCGTAAAAATAGTTATTCTAAATAAAAGAAATACAAGAAACGTCAAAGATTTGATTGTCATTCCAAAATTAATATATAGGTAGGATTGCTCTATCTATCTATCTATCTATCTATCTATCTATCTATCTATCTATCTATCCATCCATCCATCCATCCATCCATCCATCATCCATCCATCCATCCATCTATCTATCTATCTATCTATCTATCTATCTATCTATCCATCTGTCTATCTATCTATCTATCTATCTATCTATATAATTAGACTGCACTGATCTATAGTGATTTAATTTTGATATTCACATCATAACCTCACCAAATCCATGCAAGAATTTGTGTATACTTTTTGCATGCAGGTGTCTATTTTCTATAGGGAAGGGTTCAGACATAGTGAAAATCCAAAGTTTTACAAAAATATTGTGATTAAAACGAAATGAAATATCGGTAATTATATACATGTATACTACTATAAAAAATATAGTATATGTAGAGACCTATGGCATTATCGGGTTAATACGGAAGCTCTCTGCGAATTATATTACAGTATTTTAATTACGCAAGGGACCAAAGAGAGATAACAAGATTATCGCATTTTTAATGAGTGATGTATAAATGATGTAAAAGTTTTCATGCAAAATAAACCACCGTCAATTTCTACAGGTAATGTAGTTTTAACTTTATGATACCCGTTGCTATGGCTATGGCAACGGGTGTCAATTTTCATAAATAAAATGTATATTGCATGGACATTGATAAAGATATAAAAAATAAATAATTTACCATTTCAGCTTATAAAAAAATACAATAAAAATTCAAACGGTTTCCATGGTAACATTTCAAAAGTACTGGTTTCTCCATCAGTTTTCTTCTATGAAATAAGAATTGACAATAGAACAAATATTGTTTAATGTCTTTGATAGTTTACATTAGTGGGCAAAACCAAATATGGCTTTAAAGTAGATAAGTTTTGCTATTTTACCATGGCAGCGGTTACCCCCAGCACCCAACCATTAGTGTATTTTTGCGTTTTACACCTAGGTGTGTCCATGTATGTAATATAAAGGAATTCGGTTACTATGCGTGGCCAGACCCTTTTATTAATCATTGATTCTTACATAGAATTGATCTTAAAAACTTTTTTTTCAGCTAAGGTAATAATACACTAGTGCCCAGTTTGCCAAATATATAACGGTCCGTGATTATTTATATTTATTTGATACAGTTGCAACATGTATTATTGTAGTTTCTTTAAATACCAAAGATATAAACCAAAAATATTTGGTTTAAAAATATTTTATTGTTAAGACTGTATATAAAAAAGGATCGGGCACAAGTTCTGCAAACTTAAAACGCCATCTCCCGTGAAATTTTGACACAAAAAACACTATATTACGAAAAAATGAAAATATCAAAGGTCATAATGAAGTACCATGATTGAAGTTAAACCAAAGTAGATATAAATCAACAAAAGAAAAAAGAAAAGAAAAATTAAAGTTTTTATATCTAATTTTATACTATTTTATGTTATAACCGTCCAGAAAATTCTTCTTAAGCATCTTTATGCTTACGGTAATATAGTATCGACAGGTACCTTTACCTACCGTATATAAACATGAATTTATTGTAGATGATTTTAAATGTAGAATGTTTTTAGAATGTCAGGATTAATTTCTCATTTAATGATGACTCGGGCTGTAACCGCATACATCACATCCATTTACAAAAATTAGGCTTTTACTGTTATGTCAAGCATCCAGTGTTCATTCTACACTCTATAGAAATGTAGAATTTCTGCTGAGTGAATGTGTAGATACAAAATGTACTAAGGGACAAATGTCTTGTTGTAATTTTTTGTAGTTACACAGGCTACCCAACTGAACACATTCAACATTCACAACGAGACAGTATCTAATGTTGGGTTTTTCTACATTTACTAATAACCCCATACAAGGTTTTGGTTTCCTTTATTGAACCATTTATACAAAAAATACAGTTAAATAATTTTACACATATATTATAAAACGGGAAAATATTCTACATTTATCTATATTTTTAGGCTTTAATGTTAATGTTCTGCTATTACTGGGGCTGGTCACACATCGGTTGTTGACCCCCCCCCCCCCCCCCCCAAAAATGATAATAAAAATATGTACTTGACGAACTGTTACTGGATAGTTTACCACCCATTCCTTAAAATCAAATTATTGATTCTTTATTTCGTGGTGAGAATAAGGATCTTTCAGTACTAGAGTACTTGAACTTCTTATGAATATTTAGATAAGAAACCCTCCCTACCATAACCAATTCCAAATAGATCTAACTGAATGGAAATTCTATAAAAAGTTGTACTACTTATCAATTGAGACGTTTAAATCAATTTCCTTAATCTGTCAATGATATACCGATATATAGTGTACATGTGTACAATTGTTGGGAGCTAGATCCAGAGCGAAGTGTCGTTCCATTGCAACTCTCGCGCCCGCGAAGAAATAAATTCGACAACCATAGTTTCTCAATATTAATGTTCCCATAAACGATATTTGATTATATCGCTATAACTATAACTATAACGCAAGATTTTTTTTTCTAAGTCATTTTTTTTTCGCTGTATAATCAAATCTCATTCTTTGAGGTTAATATTTTTAACTCCATATTTTGTTAAATCGATATAATGATAAAAAACTTATTGCAATCCAACTTCACAATTCGATAACAAATGGGATAAGCGGTCAGCAGAGGATGCTTACTCCTCCTAGGCACCTGATCCTACCTCTATCTTTTTGGAGGTCCGTGTTGCTCTGCTTGGAATTTGTATTTCGTTTTATGAATTTTTGAGATGGTTGTCGGTTTGTTATTGTCATTTTTTCATTCATAAGCTAATTTAAATGGTATGAAATTACAAAATGCTATGCAAAAATACTTGCATAAATAATATCGAGGCAATTTTACTTTGTATGTTGATAAGACAATCAAATGTCAGGATGGATAATAAGATTTATTACAAGAAGTGAAAGTTTGCGCTTCCGTATTATATACTAGTAGTTTCAATTACGTAAACATATTAGTCATTAAATATTTTTTTTCTGCAATGTACGATACTTCCTGTATGTATGAACCACAAAATGGATCATATTATTGCTTTACTATCACAGAGTACATATCATAATCATATGTTTTAGTGTACATGCATGTACGTGTGTATACTTTTTCTAAAGGAGTATAAACAAACTGCCTCATGTTGCATACCATGGGTACAATACACAATTGTACAATATACAATTGACAATATATTTTTGTCTACCGAGTAATATTCCCTCTATTTCTTACGGAAACTTATAGCTCTGTAGAAATAGCCAGACTAAAATCTACACGCCCGTTTATCGATTGGTCGAAATCTACAGCAACTGAAACTGACAAGAAACTGACAGGACTGAAATTGACAAGCCCTGTTTATCGATTGGACGTAACCTACAGCGACCTAAGATAAAATCACGGACTGCATAATCAATTTATTGGTTAGTAAAAAGAAAGATGCTAATATAAACAATAAAATGCTAATTTGGTGATTCATGCGGGTTATGAAAGTAGCGATCATTGCATAAAAAATTATATAACCCGCTAACGCGACTTATTTATTTTTTCTGCAATGTCGCTACCCTCATATCCCAAATGAATTACCAAAGAAAGCATTTTATTGTTTAAATGTAATTCTAGATTCCGAGACGTTAAACAGTATATGTTATATCATATATTGTGAGAAGAACAATATAAATAGATACACATAAAAATGAGTGTTACGCAGTGTTCTAAAAGGATGTTCTAAATGTTTAACTTGCACCGTACAAATGTGTATTATATACGTCACCTTATATATGATGAATTTTATTTACTAAAGGCACGTAGCATCAGGCCCCCCCCCTCCACTTTTTCTCGCAGCAAGTAATTTTTTTTTAATTTACATATAAAAAATTGATTTATCATGGAGTTGGACCCCCCACTTTTTTGTGAGCATGTAAAAAATTGATATGAAAATAAGGAAATTAGGATTGACATTGAAGTAATATACTACGCCAGCGCCCCCCCCCCCCCCCCCCCCCCCCCCCCGGATTATGATTTTGAAGATTTTGGGGAAGTCCGAATATCCTTTTTTTTTTTCTTTTTTTTTTTTTTTTTTTGCTCGTCAAGATTTATTGGATGAGTCTGCCCCCCCCCCCCCCACTTTCAAGATTTTTTGGATGAGTCTGCCCCCCCCCCCACTTTCAAAAACGATGCTACGTGCCTGTACTAGAACAGAATATTTTCATTTAAACAAGACCCCGTAAATGACATGGTAAAATTTTTAAATAATCCATGTATATCTATAGGAAATAAGCAAAAATACAGAGGACTGTGGGGACGTTTATCCTGCAAGGCCATGACCCGAGTGATCCCGATACTCGGTGAGCCGTAAACGTGACCAATGCTATTAGTACCTTGTAAATCTCGAGACTTGCATGCATTTCTACTTTTTATAGATTTATCTTATTTAGCAATATATCCTCAAAGCAATTTGCATGACTGTGATAATGCCTCACGAGATTTTTCAATTAAAGCATACGGTATTGCGTAAAGCGATTTTTCCATTAAAATGAAATAAACCGAAATAGGTAAAATCTGCCAAAACTCAAATCCCACGTGAATATATGTATGGTGTTGTTATTAAACCTACGGGTGTTATACAAGATAAATGCGACCTGTTAGTCACATGATCGGCATGTCAATACAAGGCCGCCCAGTGTTCTTTTATTCCGGGATCTAGCCTCGGCGGACCATTTTCTCCGCAAATCTTGAAAAAGAACTTAGTGAAGGAAATTTAAAAATTGACGCATAGCTGTAAGTAAATTGATATTGATTTGTATTTTCTTTTTCAAGTAATTGGATTTAAAATATATATATGAAAATAAGTAAAACTGTCTATCATACATTTTATTTCCGATAAAATCTAGTAATTGGATTTTTTAAAAATAAGTAAAATGATCTATTATAAACAAATTTTTCAGATAAAAATGAATTCTACAAAGCATAGATTTTCCAACAGAATAGTGAACGAACAGAAGAGCAATATTTGGTAATATTCTCTCTCTCTCTCTCTCTCTCTCTCTCTCTCTCTCTCTCTCTCTCTCTCTCTCTCTCTCTCTCTCTCTGTTTTTCGTTTTTACGTATTTCTTGGAAAATGTGATAGCGCTATGAATTTTGTTGTTAATCAAGTTTAAGTATATGAATGAAAAAAAAAACCAAGATCTTTTTTGCGAACCCTCTATTCTGTAAAACTGTCAACAAAGGTGTGACGTCCGCTTTAAACATGACAGATGTATTTGATTCGACTTAAACTATGATATTTTTTGTTAAATCTCGATTTAAAGCAGAACGTATAGACAATTCCAGCCGCACATATTACAAAATAATATTTGCCAGATATACTCACAATGGATAGTTTTTGTGAATGAATAAAACATACATGTATTACTGTAAAGTCCATTCAAGAGACATTTACGATAAAAAATTTAACACCCTGTCTTTTTCAGCCGCTCCCCCCTTCCAAAAAAAATATATTAATTTAAATAGAATTGTTTTCTGTTTCAAATATAACAAAATATAACACGGTCGTTTACAGGTCATGGTAATTAAGAACACAGTGATTATAGAAAGGTTGAAATTTTGGTTTTTTTTCTCAGGGAGGAAATATTGCAGTTATCTGGGAAATACGGGGCTCTTAATTTAGCCTTGGTAAGTTCAACACCCTTCTGTATTATTTTCATTTCTTTCTATTTATATTCTGGCTACTTATTCTTCATTTGCCACATTGTTGCGCGCTACATATAAATAAATTACTTGATCAACTTCGCTTTTTCCACAGGGGTTTCCGGATTTCGCCCCACCAAAGCACGTTCGGAATGCACTTGAAAACGTATCTAACCAATCCAATCACATGATTCACCATTACACCAGGACACTTGTGAGTATAGAATGGCACTCTGTTTCTGAAATAACCCTTGAAGTTTGATAACCACTTGTTAATTCTATATTTCTCACATCCATAATATATTTAGATGTATTTTAACCCAATTATTGTTCAATTTAACTAATTTTAAACTTTAAACTTGATACGGAACGTAATATCGGTCAGTTTTTGAATTACAGGGCCATCCAAGATTGGTAAAAATTCTAGCGAAAATCTACAGCCGGGAACTTCAGCAGACGCTGGACCCCATGAAGAACGTGGTGACCACCATCGGAGCTTACGAGGCTATGTACGCAGCTTTCCAGGCTCTGGTCAACCCAGGCGATGAGGTTGGTAACGAACGAACAAACTAACAAAACAAACACACGTCAAACAATGAACAAAAGACAAAACAACGAAAAAGCAAGCAAGCCTAAAAACAAACCGAAAACAAACGAGAAAACAAAGAATCAAAAAGCAAACAAGCAAACCTTATGTTGTTATAGTCATAATTATTAATATGACAGTGTATGAAAAATGGGTATTTTTTTCTTCAGGTAATCCTTCTCGAGCCGTGTTACGAGCCGTACAAGGTTGTGGCGGGACTATCGGGGGCAACGGTGCGCTATGTTCCCTTAATTCCAGTAAGTAGCAAAATGTTCTATAACAGTGTGGTTCAAAACAACTCCCCTATGAAATTTAAAATTTTGAATATTAATAAAATAATTTTGACAAGTGAATGAGCCCAATAATTGATAGTCTACTGAATAGAATTTAGTTTGATATTAAAAATTGTAAATGTATCGGTAAAGAAACACATCAAGCTATATGGTTTTTTAATCGTCGGAATTTTAAAAACTGGTAAAAAGTGTTTATTTCATTCTATCATCAATATTTAAACCACACTAATAGATATATACATGCATATTTAACCGTTGATGAAAATCTGTAAAATTCTTTTTTTTAAATCATTCAAAAGTGCGTTAATTTATACCAATAAGTAACCTTAATTAAAACAACAGTGGAGCAAAACGGGATGCAAGTTATCAATCTGAGTAACCTAACAGTAAATAATTATGTAAACATATACAAGTAATAGAAAAGTATATCTTTATTAAATTTGTTTTTCAGAAAGAAGGATCAAACGAAAGTGACGACTGGAAATTTAACCTTGAAAACCTGAAGGCTGCATTTAATGAGAAAACAAAAGCCATTGTTGTTAACAGTCCTATGAACCCACTGGGGAAGGTGTGTATCTTATCCTTTATATAAAAAAAGGATATCATTATTTTTCTTAATACCAATAGGTATATATTTTCAACTTACCAAATAATACGTATAGTCAATTTTGAAATACTAGTGCATAAAACGAAGAAAATTGCAAAAAATCCCATATAAATTTACCCTGTCATTCGTTTGTTTTTAAAATAAGAACGCAATCTTAACACCATCCTGATGATATTAGTTATCTTACTTGTAGGTTTTTACCAGAGAGGAGCTACAGGAGATAGCAGATCTTTGTGTTCAATTCGATGTACTTTGTTTCTCTGACGAGGTTTACGAATGGCTAATCTATGGGGAGAGACACTTTGTTCGAATGGGTGAGCTGCCTTAAAAGGTTAAACAATTAGACTGAATGGAATCGTACAGAAAATTACCTGCCAAATCTAGCTGTATTTTTAACGTATCTCCGGTTTAAACCAAAGTAAAAGATCTTTGTATTAATTGCAGCCACTCTCAATGGGATGGCTGACCGAACGATTACAATGGGCAGTGCTGGCAAAACATTCAGTGTCACGGGGTGGAAAATTGGGTGGGCTATCGGCCCCGCCCACCTCATCTCCGCCATGCACCTGTTCCATCATTTAGCTGTCCGTGGAACACCGTCTGTGCTACAGGTTAATATGCAACTAAAATGTAGCTCTAGAATTAAAATAATTTCCTGACGAAATGTTAATGTTTGCTGTATTTTTAAAGTGAATTGCATACGAACAATTAGGTCAAACTTGTAGACATGTGCGTGGTCAAAATGTTTTATTACCATAGGCTAAATTCTTTTAAATCCATTTGAATCAATTAGGAGGAACGAGTACTTTTCACTTAAATTGAATCTTTTTACAGGAAGCGCTAGCAATAGCTTTTGAAACAGAGGAAAGTCGAATTGGAAATCCAGACTGCTACTTCAGTTTGCTGTCCAAGCAGATGGAACAGAAACGGAACGAACTGTCAACTTACCTGAGTGACGCTGGTCTCCAACCTATCACACCCGGGGGAGGCTACTTCATTGTGGCTGACATCTCATCTATAGGTATAACAATTATTGCATATGCAGGTAGTATCATCGTTTTTGAAAGTGGGGGGGGGGGGGCAGACTCAACCAAAGTGGGGGGGGGGGGCAGCCCCCCCCCCCCCCCCCCCCCCCGATGCTACGTGCCTGATATGCAAGTACGAAGTTCACACATATTTGTACTGGATTAAAGATTGTAATTATTCGTAGACTGGTTTTTTTTCTGTGAAAGCAATTTTTTCCCTTTCTGTTCCATATTATATTCGGTATATCTATTTGCAAAATATATTTAATTGCGACTTGATAATTAATATGTAATTGAATAACAATTGAATTGATAACAAGAAGATTTGTATTCACAATTAATTTAAAAAAAATATCTCTATTTTGTAAATGTACCCCCATAGAGAGAGAAAACTCAGTTATAAGCGCAAACATTACGAACCAGTGAGCCCAGTATACATTTAAGACAATCCACGAAAAACGCCATATATGCAAAAATAAACGATTCTATGGTTCTTTATTTTCTCAGATACTGAGGACGGTGTAAATCCGAACAGCCAGGAAGCATACGATTCACAGTTTGTAAAATGGGCTATAAAGGAGAAGGTACGGACATTTTAGCATCGAAGATAAATATTTAGTTGATACTACTTATATCTACATAAGTTAAGTTTATCACTCTACTTTAATTTTTGAAATGCATACTACATATACTTGTATCTGCAGTAGCATGACTTCAAAGAAAATCCACCGTAACTTTTATATTTTTTTTCTGTCCACATTGCAATTGAAGCATCATGATGCACGTAATTAATATTAATTCCACAAAAAATAATTTAATTGATTAATGTGCTTCATATTTTGGAATATAGTATCTAGAAAACACGTTTAAAATCAATGCTAACCCAATCAAGGTATATAAAACACAGATGAACATTACAGTCGATGTCAAGTTGGAAGTGAGACTAATAACTTTACATTTTCTCCTTGCAGAAACTTACCCTGATACCCCTGTCTATATTCTACAGCGAAGAACACAGACATTACGGAGACAAATTTGTTCGAGTTTGTTTTGCAAAGGTATAAACTGTAAACCAACTTTTATTCGCGTAGGAGAAATTTTCGCGAGGTTCTCGAGAGCCTCGTCGTCTGCTTGTTTATTAGTACATGTGAACATTTCGCCGTTTGTGAATTTTTCAATAGACCGTTATAACATGTACATTTTCAACTTTTTTAAAAATGGAGAGCCAACAAAGGTTGACAATAATTAGCTGTTATTGTATTTTATTCACCAAGTATCTGCTGACTAACAATGATTAATTTAGGTTACGTGCAGGGCACTTAATCCTTAGTTAATACTTAGCAAAGCTTTTTATTTTAATAATTTCTATTTTGTGGAATCTTTTTTTAACAATGCAGATGGTTTTCATTTTTTCCAGACAGAAGATTCGCTTCAGAAAGCTAGAGGAATATTGAAAAACTGGAACCATACACACGAAAATGGCGTAACCAATGGTCATAATGGACACAATGGGGTTCTTAATGGCAACGGAATGAATGGAATAAAATAGAATTTACATCGTCCAAGAAATACATGACAGTTTCTGTTTAAACCGTTGTAAAAGGATCTCTTAAGGAAAAGCACAAGAAATGACAGTATCTGTTAGGATCTCTTACGGAAAAGCAATGCCGTAAGGAAAAACATATCTCTTTATGCTCCTGTGGGATTTATGGCTTCGGGGAAGAATATATATATTGAAAAATGACTATGAGGATCTCACGAGGAACACCTGTCAAACATTCCGACCAGACATCAAAATTTGTTGGGTTTTTTTCATGCTTTATCATCATAATGGCTTTAGGTTGTTACAAATGTAATATAAGATTATACAATCAGATTTATATCACAAACACTATACCTTACTTTACATAATATATATTATATCTTCGTTATTTTTTAAAAATAAATTGTTATACAATGATTTTTCATTGGAATAAAACTTGATATTTTCAGTTGATTGATAATTTGTTGTTTCTCGTATGGTGAGACGATACAAACCGCCAGTGAAGATCAACACCTTATTGCTGCTAATGGTCTGGCTCTGTGTTTACAAAAATAAGCGAGATACTTTTACATAAAATCACGTTTTTGTTTGGGAATTAAAGCCGAGGATTTGACGACGCATCTTTAGGAGATGCCTAAAATATTAATACAAGCATGCATACTGTTTTCTTGAGCATTCAAATTGCTGATAAACATGAATACAATGGGCACCTAAGGAAAACTGCGAAAAATTTTGTCGTTAAAACTCCACAAATATAGAATTTGATATTTGGTTTGTCATCATTCTGCTTACGAGTCTTTGGAATGTTTTTTTTAACATATTCATAACTGTAATTTCTTGACAAACATTGATCAACGTTAAAAAAGCTTATTGCTTAGCATGATTTATGTTTCTACACACACGTACAATCCATTAGTTTGCAATGAATTTGGCTCATGGAATGGAATAGAAATGAATATAAAAATATGATGTTAACATTCTTCAGCATTGCATGTATATCAACAGAGCTGGATCACTTCATGATTAGGGTCTTCTTTTTTACTGTTGGTTTGTTTGAAGGGCGATTCTTTCAACTATAACTTTTTTCATGAATCAGCAAAATGTTGAAAGGATTTAGTGATGTAAAAAATGCTTGGAATATAGATATTTTACACAAAATATCGCGTTTTTAAACGTATAGCGGTATTTAAAAATATCTTTATCTTTTTTTTTTCGGGGGGGGGGGGGTCCTTGAAATTATGCAGATATAATAATTCATGAAAGTTGATTGAAACACAAAACAGTGTTATTCCAGCATTAAAATGTCATAGTTCGTCATTTTTGAAGCGCCTCTGACGTTGCTCGATCCAGTGAACAGGGCCTTGAAACCCCGTGACTGGCCATACTTGGGTCACGTGGTTTCACCACTTTAAGTCATGTGACATAGGACACTTGTTACATCATAAAGATTTAGAAGTCTTCAAGACCAAATATTTAGTGGCAATAATTAAATTGTCAGTTGTCTGAACTCTCTCTCTCTCTCTCTCCTTCTCTCTCTCTCCTTCTCTCTCTCTCCTTCTCTCTCTCTCTCTCTCTCTCTCTCTCTCTCTCTCTCTCTCTCTCTCTCTCTCTCTCTCTCTCTCTCTCTCTCTCTCTCTCTCTCTCTCTCAGAAATATGAACATTGTTACTCTTATTATTAATAGGTGTACTGTACTATATTAACCATGTTATCTGCTACCTGCTCTACCCTAAGGAGCAAAAAAAAACATTTATTCTACATCACTGCAAATGTTTGAATCGGGTTGAATATTGCGATTCATAGAAGTTCTGTTTTGAATGCAAAAAAGTGGCATGTGCAAAAAATTAAATTACCGGTCCAGTAATTTGATAATGATCATTTAAACAATGGCCTTTTTCTTTCATGCACTTTCTTTTATATCAAACGATTCATGCGGATTATGAAGGTAGCAGTCACTGCAGAAAAATGCATACATCGTCATCTTAGGTTGGATTGTAAATCAGTGAATGTAAATATGTAGTATTGAGATGCTACACGTATTTAACACAGGTAATATAAGAGAATGAAAGGGACTACTGCATTCATTTTCTTCTTTTTTTAACAAAGCGTAGATTCTCTTCAAGCAACAGAGCATTAATCAAGCCCCTTTGTTATTATTATTAATAAGATTACATTTTATTTTCATTTATACATGTACATGTATGAATCTAAAACCTGGTTAAATGTCAAAAACATTTGAGGGATGAATTCTAAAATAGCTTCTAAATTAAAATATAGATATTACATCTACATCTATGCAGAGTGTTTTCTCCCTCATCAAACCTAGTTATAATTAATAACCACTGACAATAAAATCAGAATTACGATCTATCCGGTCTGTCCGTGTATGAATATACATGTATATACATTTGTAGGTCTCGTGTACATGTACGCGTTCTTTGAACTTCATATTTTCGTCCATGCGTTCTTTGCAGTAATAAATGCTTTGATAATCATTTATTCAAAGAATACTAGTATATTAGATTTCCTCAAATGTTTATAACGAGCACAATGAATTTATTTATTTAATGAACAATAAATTTATTAAATTTACTGAATAAAATTACTAAAAATAGGCGAAGACTACCCCAATTATCCCATGGACACCTCCTCAGCAACCATTTTGGATCCGCGCATGTATATTAATGCACCATTCGGTTCTACAGTTCATACATTTTTTTAATATACATGTACATGAAGGCACATGTAATTGAAAATATGCTGTCAATTTATGTACAATGAACGAACTTTTTGGTACGTCTTGTCATCATGAAGTATGAGAAGGGTATATATACATGTATAATACACATATTTCTCCTCGCCAATCGAATAGGATATTAAGATGAAGTAGTTAATTGTATACTCTCGAATAGTGCGTTACAATACAAACAGATTATGAGCTATACACTTATACTGAAATATCCCATTGATTCCACAGTGCATTATTATACCATCGTATTCTGCATGTAGTTGTAGATAAAGAGAACAAACGGTGTTTATTAAGACACACGGTACTTCAGTAGTGTAACAATGCAGCTCCTGTACTGATTGAATTCAACGTTGCCCGAGTATAGACATTGTACTTTATTTTAGTCATAGTAAAAATTGACTATATCAGGATCAACTTGTTAAGTATCGTTCTTTTCCAAAGCACAAAGGAAAACACCGATAAGTAAGTAAGTTTTCAAATTATATTGTAATTCGTAATTCTGTTATTATCCTACTTCAGTAAATTTGTGAATGACTTATCAAGAGATACACGTTAGTAAACAGTGAATAATTCAAAATAAAATTGATTTCATTAGTGACCTTATCTATTGACCTGTGATTTTGATATTTTTTTCGAATGCTCAGTAATAAATGACAAAGTAGTCTGCAAATAACATTACATATTAATCAAAAAAGAGATTTTTATCAATTCTGTGTCATTTTACGCAAATATAATCACGTATCCTTCCTGCATATAAAAACGAATAAATTCTCAATGTACATGTTCAATTAATTAAATAAATTTTCACCATTGTTATGATCGACCCCTGAATTTTGAGATTAGAAATAAACTGTATAAGAAAGTATTAGCAATAATAGTAATTTACTTTGGGATCCCTTGAATGTTGGATAAGATCAACATAGTGATTCCAAAAAAAAAAAAAAAATAGAAGAAACTACTTATTTAATGTAATTGTGTTCGAAAAAACCCGGATGTAACAGTGGCGGGAAATTCTAGAGAGTATAAACATGTGATATGTAGACATATTGTGCATTCTGTGTAATGTTTTCTCCTTTATTAATTGTTAACTTATAAATAAGTTTAAACTGCTTTTGAAAATGCACTTCCGTGAAAGAAACACGGATATTATTGTTCGTCGGAGTACGTACTAAATATATGAACGACTGAATATTCAAGTATACTTAAATGTAAATGGTCTAGATACCACTAGTATCTGTACATTGTATGAACATAGTATCATGTCCCTACGCCATTTTCACTTGCATCCAATCCCACCCCAACCTAAAATAACCACCCCCTCTTGAAAAAAATAATTGAACACCATGTTATTCAATTCTTATATACATGTATATATCAAAGAGAGCGTGTTTTCAATGACGATACAATTCTGTTTGTTCCTGTGTCACTGAGAGAGCAGTATCAGTATTTGCAAAGAAAATTATGTTGATGAAAAAATGGTAACAATATGTATCTTTTAAAAATTGCCTGCTGTCAATTTCCCAAGTAAACAATGCATAGCTTGTCCATGTATAACTGGTTCCGCGAATAGAGTCAAATACTAGAAACGCAATATCGGAAGTACATGACATGTACTATTGTTTCGCATGCATTTTTTGATCTTATTTATAAACAGAGCACTATGATGGCATTTGTTTTCAGTATGTCAGGATCCACCCGCCACATTAACATGGACAGGGTCTATGGTGGAGGAAAAAAGGGGAACATTTGGTATGCAAAGCAACCTCTCTTTCATCAACAGCTATATATAACACATGGTTTTAACTAGATGTCCTTAATTAACTCCAAATTGTAGGGATAATACTTGTACAAATATATTATATTACATATATTGTATCTATTAAAATTACATGTATACAGCCTATTGGGAAATAATAGATTACCTTCTCTTAAGGGAGGATATCTTGAAATTGTCTGCAGAAAACGGTGCACTAAATTTGGCGTTGGTGAGTTTGAATAAATCAAATCCTTATTCATAGAGAATTTAATTATAGAGACCTTATTTCATTTATAACATTATTGATAATTGCATTGCAATAATAATTCTCGTAGTCGTGTCACTGAGTGACAGAAAAGAGACATTTAAAAGCTGTTTCTGATTTATTTCGTTTTCTAGTAACAGGAGTGCACAAGTGTCACTTTATGCATTGAAAATGGAAGCTTCAAAATTATACCATGTCATTAACATGTATTTGTACAGACATTTTTTTTTCTTCCCCAGGGATTTCCTGACTTTGCACCACCAAGTCACGTGGTGAAGGCCTTGGGACATGTGACATCTTACGCTAATCACATGATTCACCACTACACCAGAGCTGCAGTATGTTAAGGGCGAACATTGAATTGCATAGAAATGTTAAAGGGACATGGCCACGATTTGAGCTAAAATGCCTTTTTTTCACTGCACTTCAGAATATATTATATTCATATGCATTACATTAAAGATGTGCCATTCGCGATAGAAACTATTTCTTAATTGTTTTCAGAATAAACTTATCGCTGGTAACTCAACAACTGACATAGGATTTTTGGTCGTTTATAAGAAATGTCACATTAAAGCATACCAAACAACAACAAAAAATGCAAACTAGATATTTTAAATAGCGTCCGTGCCGTTTAAACAAAAAGTGAATGCATCTGTGTAGCTCTAAAAGGGGCCGGGAAAATACAATGCAGTCAATAAAAGCAACCACTGTAATGATGAATGTTTAAATATTTTTAATATAATTAGGGGCACCAACGCTTTTGCAAAATACTCTCAAAGCTATACGGCAGACTGCTGAAGCAGGACATCGACCCAATGACGGAAGTTCTGCCGACAATCGGTGCATACGACGCCCTGTTTACGACATTCCAATCCCTAATCTGTCCGGGAGATGAGGCAAGTTGTACTTTAAGTTGTTGCTCAGGCTGCTTAGTCTTGTCTCAGGGAAATGATCATTTGAATTTTTATACTAACTTATTATCCTTCAGATTAGTTAAACATTTCAATCAAAATACACCCGAAAAATTGGTCTATTTTCATTGACTTCATTGCTCAACAGAATAAAACTTTATTGTTTTCTGCTTTTAAAATTTTGCTCTCCGGTTTTGGATCAATCAGCCTTGAGCTGATACAAGAATATTTTGAAAACCGAAAGTTAAAATGTAAATTTAACACGAGAAAAAACTCCAATATCTTTAATGATAGACATGTCTTTAATTAATGTCTTCTGAAATCAATCTTTGCATGATTTGTAAAATAAGGACTTTTGTTGTATGGTAACAGTCCATTTTTAGAATCATTTATTGCCTAGATCACATGTATATATGACAAATGAATTTTATCATATTTCAGGTTGTGTTAATAGAACCCTGCTACGAGCCATACATTGAACTCGCCCGACTTGCAGGAGCTTCGGTCAAATATGTTCCTCTTATTCCTGTAGGTGACCCTCGAAGCATGCAAAACAGCAATGCATTCAAACAAAAGACCTAAATACGTTTTCATTTGTAATTATGTAATGTGTACGTGCAAATGGTACAGATAGCAGATTCAGAATATTTTATTTAAATTAGATTTGTACATGCACATTGAAAGAGTGTACTTGATATGCATGCAACAAGTGTGTTCAAAACTCAACGAAAAAAAATCGTGCATGCATATTTTTCTCTCTGATTCAGAAAGATAACTCAACAAGCAGTGATGATTGGGTATTTGACCTTCAAACCCTACAGGCAGCATTCAGCACAAAAACGAAGGCCATTGTTGTGAATACACCAATGAATCCATTGGGCAAAGTATTACTGAATTTCATTCTTCTTAACCTTGAATTTAAACAGTATGATTATGATGTTACATTCATCTTGAATATTATCAAACTTGAAAAATTATTTGAGCAACGTGTCTGTCCAACTCTGTTTAATGATCACTCACTGAATAACGTTATTTCATCATTTAAGCTCACTTGGGCTTTCAGTTCGAAAACTTCTTGCATTGCGTTTTATATTTTTATATTTACAGTCTTCTGAGAATTAAAGCCCTTCGGGCTTCACAAGATTTGATCACGTGACCAACCAAGTTCATATCCCAGTTAACTTTTTAAATTGCTGTTTATTTCTTAAATACACACACGAATTCTTTTAGGTATTTAACAGAGACGAGCTGCAAGCCATCGCCGATCTGTGTGTGAAATACGACACACTCTGTTTTGCAGATGAAGTTTACCAATGGCTAGTGTATGGAAACAGGAAACACATCTACATTGGTAACCTTAACTGTAACCAATATCTATATCCAGCTTCTTAAAAATTCTGGTTGTGATTCAGAGCAGGACAACTTCTTTACTTGCTGTTGAATTTTCACTTATTCAGCAATGTATTGAAACAATTTGTAGGAAGTAACTGTAAACTCTCAACTTATTCGTTAACTTTTTTTAAAAAGTGAACATCAAATTAGTCGTTTCTTTCAAGTAGAACCACGTACTCAATTTGATGTAAATGGTGTATAGTATCATCTTTAGGGACATGATTATGCATTATTTTTACCAAACCCTAACTATGCATGGCTACACAGTTTTTAAAATTAACATTAAATTAGGTTTAAGATGAAGAATATTTTGCTGGCATAATTCGTTAAAACAAGAAAAGGGTGAAGAAAATAATGCACTAGTGATAGAAAAGAATGACAATAAAAATACTCAAACGATTTGAATTTTCATCAATCTATAAAACCGATAGACAACAAAATTCTGTCGTTTAGCTACGTTGGATGGAATGGCCGAGAGAACCATCAACATTGGGAGTGCAGGGAAAACATTCAGCGTAACGGGTTGGAAGACAGGCTGGGCTGTTGGTCCCGCCAATCTAATGGACGCCCTGCAGAGCTTCCATCATTTGACCATACGGGGAGGTGTGTCAGTGATGCAGGTACAGTTTCCGGAAAAGAACTGGCCTTTCATTGATTTCGGTCGAGTTACCACGTAAAATGATCAATGAATACATTCAAACTCGCACAGGATTATAACTACAGATTGTTTGATTGCTGTAATGATTGCACTAATATACAACATTGTTACTGCAAAATTGTCATTGAGTTGTGGAATTAGTCCTATACTATAATGTATGGTTAATGATGCATATAAGACATGCACCGTCGCATACCCATACCACCTTAAGTCATTGTCCCTCTTTAAAGAGGTATGGGAAACTTTTATTTTGTAACAGGCTCTTTTTCGAAGTTAACAATAAAATACAGGTCTATTAAAGCATTACAGAGCAAGACGTAAAACCAAACATTATTCATAAAATCTCTGATCATGTGAGATTTAAATTTCTAAGTAATCTCAAAATCACTTGTTTTTTCCCTGAATAGGAAGCACTTGCAATCGCATTTGAAAAAGAGGAGGAGCTCCTAGGGAGTGAAGAAAGCTATTACAGGCAGCTACCAAATGAAATGCAAAATAAAAGGGACCAACTGGTGGAGTATCTCCAAGAGGCCAAACTGGACCCTGTCATGCCAGGGGGTGGCTACTTTATCGTGGCGAACATCTCTAAGCTAGGCAAGATACGGGTGTTTATATATTTGAACTGGAGGCCGGGGTTGTCATTTGGTTATAGACCATGTGCTCTGGCTTAAATCAAACAGTGAAAGGAGCTTACGTTGTTTATTCATTTTTTTTTAAAGTTTTGCTAAAATAAATTTGGAATGATTATTCTCCTGAATATTTTATTTAGATAGTGATAAATAATGAAAAGTTATGGGGTTTTTTCTCGACAGAATCTGGTAATAAGATGGACGAATCGGCCCAGGAGGCGTTCGATGTCAAGTTCGTGAAATGGGCAATTGTTAATAAAGTATGTAGCCGTCAAACGAGTGCATGAGAAATTAGATATAACACCACTAGCACATTGTTTCACTCTTCTGGATTTTGATTTATGCTACATCCGGACTTTAAACTATACTTCCGGACTTTATTTTTCAGAAGTTCACAGTTATCCCGCTCTCCATATTCTATTCTCAAGAACACCGACACCTTGGAGAGAAATACGTCCGTATTTGTTTTGCAAAGGTATGTACCGGGTCGAGTGGATGTAAAGTACATTAAATCCATATGTCAATTCGGTTTTGCAATCCTAGAAATTCAAATAATATACTAATTCTGCTGTATGCTCCAAATTTACAATACTAGTAATCTTTTTCTTTACTGCATGTACAGTGACCTTTATTTCGCGGAGAGAAATTATTAACAATATATGTCTCGTACACACCGTTGAAAAAATTATTTTAAAATCATTTTTTCTACTATTTTAGACTGATGAAACTCTCAGAAAAGCAAAAGAAGTACTGACAAAATGGAATAACAGCAAATGAAAAGAATTTTCTAATAGTGTTATTTGAATGGGATTCTGACTCTCTTGCATTCACACCTTCAATCTTGAAATGTAATATAAATTGCCTTTTATATGTTTCGTTTCTCTTGAACACCAGAAAATATACAAAACATTAATATTGTGATCTTGTCTTACTTTAATGAATTAAGTCCCCAACATTCCAAAACAGGTTTATCTCAAGTGGATTAGGACATATTGATATCAAAAATACAATCATATTCAAAATTTACAGTACTCTGCCACATTTTAGCCAAATGTTTCACAATTGTGGTTGGATATATGTAAAGTTACAGTTCATCTTTATTTAAGGAATAAGGAATCATTCTTCGAGCATTATGAGGTGATAGTTTATGTCAATAAGACACATATGTAAAAAAAAATAATGACACAAGTTTTGTTTACAAAACAAAAAATTTCAAACTGAGTATCTTGCTTGTAACTCAATATTTGACTTTCAAATTTTGACAAGTCATTACAAATACCCATATTATCCATTTTAAACATTAAAAATAGAAAATTAAAGTTTAAAACTTTGAGCTCATATTGTGTCCAAGTCCCTTTAATACAGTTCAGGTGGAATAACACACTGGAAAAAGTCACTCAAATTAACAGTAAGTTATTTGATTATGAAACTTAAGATATAATGATAAATAAACTGTACATATGCCAAATAAGCAAAATATTTGCACTTTGGGGATAAGAAATGAATATCTAAAAAATTCAATTCAGTAAGTAACAACAAAAGGCCTCGCGGGATTAAAAGTCGGGATGTAAGGATCAAAAGCCCGCCACTTAATCCACTCAGCTATGCAGTAATTTACATGTTGCGGTGGATATAAACCCAATAATAAAACAAAATGTCGTTTCGATCAGCGGGCAGCCATTTTGTGATGATGTGTTATTCCACCTTAAGTAATTTCCAGGAGAATACAAACAAGTTTCCTGACAGAATTGGTCACATAACAAAGCAAAAGCAATCAAATATCACACAATAGTTTCGAGTTTTATTTTTCAACAACATCTGTAGGTATGTAAAAACAGTTATATAATATATATACATATTTCATTATCTTACATCATAAAATGCACATGACAAGAGGCCATAATGTTGATGTTTCCAAGTGTTCGTGGAACATGTTGTTGACAGACACAGCAGTATGTGTATCCAATTAAAATCATGATGAATGATATGGATTAAAAAATATAAAACAGCCAGTGTTAAGATAAAATTTTCCACTCTTTAGTCACATGAACTTCACAGTGAACTTTGCAAGTACACTTGGGCTACTGAATCTGTAAATAAAATACAAGTTACTACACTACGTATCATTTGACATCCTATTTAGTGCATGTTTATCAAAATAAAACAGGATTTAATAAAAAGGCATAGGTACCTGACCTATCACAGGTTCTTATTTGAAAGATCAGACTCTCCCCCCCCCCCTCTCCTCTCTCTCTCTCTCTCTCTCTCTCTCTCTCTCTCTCTCTCTCTCTCAGCCTTATTTTATCCATAATACCTGTTTATTTTGTTGTAATATACTTTATATATCCTTGAAAAATGTTTCAAACCTACTTTAACCTACCTTGTTGGTAATCTTTTCTGTTTATCTTCTTTCGTATGGAGATCGGGACCTTCTGTAGGAGGGAGATCTTAAGAAATAAAAAAACAAATATTGGTTAATGGGAAAATATTGCAATATTTTGAATAGATTTATATACAACATCATTAACAATATTGTTTTCTAAGATTAACTTTTTCTATATTACAAATGAGGATGTTTCTGTTTTTAATAAGTTAACACAATTATTTGCAACCAAAGTAATTTCTACTTTAATTGTTCACACACCTATAAAAACTTATATTAGTCGTGCTTTCTTTGTTTGAACTGTTCACATATATAGTTAGGGTATTTCTTTATTTGAACTGTTATATGTACCTTGAGCGACTTCTGCTTCTGCTCCTCCTTCTTGGAGAGGGGCTTCTTCTTCTTGGGGAAAATGGACTCCTTCTTCTAGGTGATGGTGATCTGAAGAATAATATCAAGAAATAAATTTTGGAATCTTTATAGCTTTACAGTTGCTTGCTCTTGTCTTAATATATTTATTAAACCTACATGCTTTTAAATATGCCATAAATTTTCAAACCTTTTTTTTTTTTCATTATTTTTCCCCTCAAAACTATGGCAATACACAAAAGCAATATAAGGAAGGTCCAAGAGGTCACATTTACAAAAATAATAAGAAAGAGCAATCTCCCAAATAAAAGCTTTCTAAAGGTGTTTTTGTATGATTATGCATATGTGTAAAGTATTTAACTACAAACTATACATAAAACAACAATTAAAAACAGAAAATGGGTTAAACTTCTAAAGAAATTTTCCCCTGGTATTAAAATGTTGAAACAATATGATGTCATGCAATTAATACATCATCCTGCACTACATTGACTTTGGCGTGTCCCAAGTAAATCTGCAGTATGACCCACCATTTTTCAAAATAAAAATTTGAATATGATGAAGTGTTCCCCCCTCCCCCCAACACACAAATTTGATGAAACTCATGGTTAGTAGAAAGCATATAAGCAAACAGACTTTAAACCAGAACAAACTGGTTTTAACTGACAACCCTGTACCCTTGTCAAGCTGCTGTCCTGACGATAAGAGGAGGTGCTAAAGTTGAGATGCTGACGCTGACCCGTGGAGAAAGGGAAACTAACATGATGTGTGTGTGTCGAAGAGAGGCGTTGTAAAAAAGTAGGTATCAAACATAAGGGCTGTTCAGACAATTCAACATAGTCCTTTTTGATTTTTCTCTACCACTGAGGTCTTTTAAAGAATCATTTTTCACTTAACCTTCATCTTGGAAACAAGTAAAAACTTTCATTTTTTTCTACATTCTTAATAAAAATAGATTATCTAATAATTAATAAAACTTTAGAAATTACTAAAAAAAAAAAAAAAATATAATGAACTCTATTTTACAATTTTTGATGTCTTCCGATTCCCCTCCCCTACCCGGTAGTTTTCACAAATTGACTATGATTGAATATGACTGAACATGAGCTGCTCTGGGTGAATTTTGATCCCTAAGGCCATAGTACTCTTGTTGACGCTGACGGCTGTCGTTGCAGCGCTGATTAAAGACAGCTGCAGGTTGATATCAGTTGATAGAACAGTGGGATGTTGATCAAGTTGATCAGCAATGTTGATTAGGGCAGACGTTGACCAGGGGAGAGATACGATGACGCCGACTGGCTGGGGGCATAAAGGGAAAGCCTGTAATGGGTTCACATCAGTCAAGGTTAAAATGACAAGACAGACAGAAATCACAGTTATGGTAATATATCATTTTCTTTAATCTAAAAAAATCTTTTTTTTCTTTTTGCATTATTTGATCTAGATGTATATGGCTCCCTTAATTCTTAACATTTTTAACAGTTTCCAAATTGGCTAATTTGGATTTCTCTAATACAATGTATTTCTTAAATATCTTTTTTGTCTCATTTAATAGTTGTATGCTTGTATGCATTACAATAAAGCAAATTTAATAGGACCTATCCAGTCAGATATATAGATTTAAAAGTGTTGTGAACTACCATAACAAAATGAAGGGACAACATACATAAAAAAATGATTTTGTTAAGTCACCTTTTGCTGAAACTTAAATCAATATTAGCATCAACATGATCAGATCCATTTTTATATAACAATGGTCAAAATAAATGCATTGTTGGCATAAAACATTTAAAAATAAAAGCAGACATATAAAATGAAATTTTTTTTTCTTCACCTATAAATGCAACATTTTAGATTGCATAACGATTGTTTTTAAATTTTAAGTGAATAGTTTGAAGTGAGTTTTACAGAAAAAACCAAAAATGTGCATATTATATGCCATAACCATAAAATTTCTCTTGATACACATAGTTGCATAATGTTCTGTATTCGATCATGAAATTCACATGGTAGAAAAAAAGGTCTTTGTCTTTGTGGAGGAAAGGGTCTAGCCATTAAATGTCCAATATTAACGAGAATTTGCAAGTTTACAGAACTTGTTTCTAATCCTTTAGAACTTCAGATACAGTTAAAAAAAACATGTTCAAATCAAATTTAGATTTGAATTCCCTGCCTTTGTAACTGACAAGCATGTTTGAATTAAGAAAGATAAAACAGATAATTACCTAGATCTTCGACGATCGTCTCTGCTGCCTCTTCCCCCTCCCCCACGGCGTGTGGGAGGACCTCTAGATCCCCAGCGTGATTTTCCTGATGACATTTCAACCCTTACTCTCCTGCCATTTACTCTCCTATGGATTTTCAACATTTTTTTTAAATAACTTTAAATCATAATGTATTAATGCAACTTATCATTATTTGCTTTATCACTTTAATTGATAAATTATAATTTGGTTGAATTGGAATATAAGTAACTGCTAACAAAATCAGGATTACATATACTGGCGTGCGACCAGTTCTTGCCAGGTACCATTTCTTGCCAGTGCATTGTTACATTATTTTACCAACACATGAAATTATATGAATGAAAATGACGTAACAATGCTCGGGCGAAAAATGGTCCTCTGCAAGAACTGGTCGCATGCCAGTATGACATAGAGCAGTAAACAATTTTATAAATTGTAAGATTTTTTATGCTTTATATAGAAGGAAAAAACTCATATGTAGATAACATACGTTCCATCAAGTGCCTTTGTTGCATCTTCTGCATCTCTGGGATCTTGGAATTCTACAAAGGCAAAGCCTGGTGGGTTTCTAGCAACCCAAACATTTCTGATTGGCCCATATCTCGAAAACACGTCTTCTAGTTCTTGTTTGGCTGCGCCATAGCCCAGATCACCTATGTAAACTTTACAGTCTAATTTCCATTCTTTTAGTCGATTAGCCATGTTGATCAATCTGAAAATACAGGTCCAAGAAAATTATCTCCGCCATTTTGAATGGCGCACGATTTTCATTGATCGCTAGCCAGTAATACAAACTGTAGTAGGCTTTAATCAAAAAATTTTTACCGAACATGACACTAAAATAATAAATACAACAGTTAATCTTTACAATGATATTAAAATCTAACCTTAAATTCTGATGAACAAAATTTTTCTGACCTGGCTTCCTGATGCCAGAGCGGTTACTGGTTTATTCGACTACTCTGAATGGGTGCTAGTCAAATCGTCACCTTTAAAAACAGCCCCGGTCAATTCAATCTCCTCGATTTTTATAAATTCATCAATGAAAAAAAATATACCATTAGGCTAATATGAATTCGATTTTTTGTTCCAAATATAATAGGGTAAAGTTTGATCAAAATTAACAAATTTTATTAATGCGCTCAGGTATCGCTCAGGTAAAGAAGCCGTCCTACAGGAAGGTGTGAACAACACCTGTAATAAAAACATATATGTACTACATGAACTCGTATACGTAGATTATAATCTTACATCTGCTTTTTTAAACATCATTTTAAAAAGAAACAATATATACGCGAAATTAAGATGAAATTGTTATTAGTTATTTATTTAAAAGGTTATTATATTATTTATTAAAAATAAATATCAACGATGCTTTATCACAGTAAGTAGAACAGTACCATAGCTAAAATTGAATTAAAAGCTGCTTGTCAATGTAAGCCGTGATGATGATTTAATTGTTTAAATCAAAGTGAATTAGAATGTATCAAAACTATGTATATAATTATATGTAAAAACTGCTTGTCCGTGTAAGCCGTGATAATTAGGAACGGATGATGATTTTAATTGTTTAAATCAAAGTGAGTAAGAATGTACAAGAGCTAAATACATAGAAGCAGCTTGTCCATGGAAGCTGTGATATATAAATTTGAAGGATAATTAATTGCTACAATTAAGGATGGAAATTAAATCTCCACGTTCATTGGTTAAAAAGAAATTAAGAAGCATATATATACCCTTAGCGAGAAAAAAATCATCACTTGCTATTAATAACCTGTCTCGTACAAGTTCTAATAGTGCTCTCAAAAGCGCCTGATCTATTGTGAAATTGTGAGTTTGTGTTCAAGTGAGAAAGTTCGTGATCCACTGTGAAATTGTGAGTTTGTGTTCAAGTGAGAAAGTTCGTGATCCATTGTGAAATTGTGAGTTTGTGTTCAAGTGAGTGTGTAAAATGTCTGTCTTATTCGTGGGAGATTCGCAGCTGAAGTATCTTCACCATGTTCAGCTGGAGGACAACACCGCCGTCCGTTGTACCTCAGGATTTCGCGTGGAGCAGATGTGGGCCCTCTTCTCCGGAATCGTCCAAGACCACGACATCATCGTTATTCATGCCGGAACCAACAACGTCCCGAGGGAGGAACCAGCGACAACTCTTCATCGATACCAGCACCTTCTCAAGATCATCTGGACATCAAACCCAACAGCGAGGATCATAGCATCGGCCGTCTTGCCCAGGGACTATAACGTCTTCGAGGGAGCAAGGAACAACGTTGGATTCATCGATGGATGTAACAGGAGAGCGCAAGAAATCAACGATGGATTAAAGATGATAGCTTCAAGATCAACGCAGCTGGAATTCTGCCCCCATTTTAATCCATGAGCGTAAATATCAAAAATGTCACGAACGTTTATTTGATTATTTGATTGAGAAAATACCAAAACTTTTTTCTAAAAAAATTGCAATTGTTACAGATAGGGAAAAGGCTGTTTCCAATGCTATTAGTAAGTTGTTGCCAAATAGTGTGAATTTATTCTGTTGGAATCATTTAAAGCGGGATTTTAAATTTTGGTTACAAAAAAATGGTGCTCAGAGTAACGAAATTTCAGTGTATGTACAAGGTTTAGTTAGTATTTTACAGAGTGATAAAGACAATGTTGAGAATGTCATCAAAGATGTAACTGAAAAATGGTCACAATCAGCTGTCGATTATTTTAATGTTTATCTAAAGTCTGATATTATCAATCATGCAGCAAAATGGGTTGTTCAACAGTTTCCAGGTCTCTATAATCCTTTTTCTGGCATTACAAACAATGCTTCTGAGAGTATCAATAATGTTTTGAAATTACATGTTAACGGTAAAGAACTTCCTGTAGATGCTTTAACATTAAGTTTACAATTGTTGCAGTATAGGTATTTTTACAATATTCAATGTGGGTTAGCAGGTATAGGGCAATATAAATTATTAGACATGTTTTCTTGTATAAAAATACCAAAGGATGAGATTGTAATTCCTAGCAAGTTATTAGAGCCTGAAGAGATTATTGATTATGTGCGTGGTACTTTAGAAAATTTAGAATCACTGTGTAAATCTGATTGTAATTCTACAACTGCTGTCAATGTAAGCTCTAATATTTGTAATTCCAACGAAAATGTCGATGTCGGCTCCGATGAACATGTACCTTTTGTTTCAGAATGTATTACCGCGGAAACCGTTCCCGAAATTAGCGAAACAAATTTAAAAGGTATTGATAATTCAAATTTATCACAGACGTGTTTAGCCAAATTGACTGTCGCGAATAATGGTGTAACTTTTGTCGAAAATCAGAAGGCTTTCATTGTTAACGGTAATAATCACAAAAAATACGCAGTAGCATTATTTCCTAAAGAATCGTGTCAATGCCCAGCCACGGGTACTTGTTATCATATTTTGGCAGCGCGAATCACAATGGGGGACAATATTTCGGAAACAAAGAAAACAATTAATCTTAAGCAGTTGTCTAAGAATAGTTTGAAACGTAACGATAAAAAATCCGGTAGGAAAAAACCGCGACCGAATGATTGCGACAAGGAAGTTATACCAGCTCCGGATTCCGCCGCCGCCGCGTTAGAACAAGAGGATGTTGGCGACGACATTCCCGTTAAAAAAATCAAATTAGAATGTAAAGAGGGTTCCGATAAGGTTATTCAAGACGAAAAATGGGTTTCTGGGCTTACAGTTTCGCACAAGAAAAATATTTTAGATCCAAAAGGGTGGTTGTGTTCCGATATTGTGAATTATTCATTAGATATAATCAAAAAGCAGTTTGAACATATACATGGGTTACAGTTAACAAATTTTGCACCACTATTTGACGAACAAACTAAATCATGGAAATGCGATAAAAAATTTGAACATACTCAACCACCTTCAGTTCAGATACATCATACGGGTAGAAGTCATTGGGTAACATCTTGGATAACAATAACGAAATTTGTATTTTAGATAGTCTTAGCAAGAGCAAGAACCAAACAGTAAACACTCCATCTCTTGAAATTCAACTCTCTCTTATTTATGGGCGTAATAAGACTTCTATTCCTATTAAAATTTTAGATTCTCAACAACAAGAAAATGGCTATGATTGTGGATTATTTGCAATTGCAAACCTTGTAGAATTTTGTTTTAATCCCGATAATTCATTTCAAACTAAAACCTCTTTTAAATCAGAAAGTATGAGAAACCATCTTGTAGAATGTTTAGAAAATGGTTTATTTACGCAATTTCCGCAAAATTCATCACAAACTCCTGACATTATAGTTTTAAAACAATTAATTGCTGTTGTTCTTGTGGATTTCCAGATTGGGTGGATGAGATGGTAGGCTGTGATTTTAAATTAGGGAAAAAGCTTTGTAATGTTTGGAAACATTCAAAATGTGCAGATGTAAATAATGATTGTACAGATTGGCTATGTATTGACCATTGTCGTGATTAAATTTGTGTTGTTCTATTGAAATTTGTTGTTTTAATAAATTCTCTATGTTTTCATTACTTGTGTTGTTCACACCTTCTTGTAGTACGGCTTCTTTACCTGAGCGATATCTGAGTGGATCTAATAAAATTTGTAAATTTTGAGTGTAAAATTTCCATTCCGGTCAAGGTTTTGAACATTTAAATACAGTTTGATATATAAAACTATATATTATCTGAAAGGTGTATAACTAAGGATGAAAAAAATCTTGACCGAATGGAAATAAAATCAATGGTTTTTATGATACAGGTGATTATTTAGAGATGACTGCACGATTACAGCATTCTTTTTTAACGAAAAATTTCCATTCCGGTCAAGGTTTTGCATACTAAATCTAAAGATATCGATTTAATTTTTTCACATTTTATAGGCCTGGTTGTTGTGATTAAAAAAATCGTTTCCGAATGAAAAAATATTAAAAACTTTTTGAGATATTAGGTATTTTCTGAAGTCGACTTCGTCATTCCGGCAGCTGATTTTTGCGACCATAGCTCATTCCGGTCAAGGTTTTATGTATTAAACATGTACCTATCAAAAAAGTTTTTACATATTTCGATAGCCCTCTATCCACAGATTAAAAAACTGGAAACCGAATGATGATAGCTTATACCTAACACAAGTTATCGACCTTTTTATACATGTCACTACGTCTATTCCGTCGCCATTCCGGCGATTAGTCCTCACCAAATCAACACATCTCATTCCGGAAACATTGGGGTTTAGCATTTAGTCATTTTTCACATATTATAGTGACGTAATAAGAAGGGGTGATCACCGTGATGAGATTTTTGTGGTTCAACTTGGACTGCCGAGACTCTGCGCCTGGTGTTGCAATTGCACTTGCAACTTTAGGCATATTTTGGACCTGTTTAATCAGCATATATGATTTAGCAACAGTTCACGATACATTTACGATAGCCAGGTAAATATTTTGTATAGATACATTGGTGTATTTGGTTCATCAATAATTTAACGAACTTTTACGAGGAGAAAGCTGTGTGGCAAGTCGTACAACAAACTTCTCAACCTAGAATTAAAATTAGATCCTTTAAGCTCCCGTATTTGATATGTGGCTGTGACATATCAAATACAAAAGCGTGAAGGGTCTAATTTTAATTAGATTGACAAACTTTTTTGAGTTTGCTCAGGGACATGAATAACATGTTATTTATATCTCTGGTTTGCTTTAAAGTTCTCTAAAGTATTCTTGTTTTCTTTTATAAAAGGGTCATGGTCACGATTTTGGTCGAATTCTATTTTTCTGTTTTTATTATTTACAATGCTTTAGGAATGCATTTCCAATGACCAAATGAAATTGGAGAGTCAGTAGTGAAGTTATATAATAAGCAGGATACAGGGCTCACAATTCTTTGTCATGTAGCCCTAAACAAGGCTCGTGTCCTGTTTTTTGTTTACATTAGTTCCATATACTGGTAAAAGTTCTTTCTCAAGCTGATTTTTCCATCTTCTTATTCATTTTAAACATAAACATTTTTTACAGTACCCGCAACATTATTTTTTACAAGATAAACGATAGGATAGGATTCACGCACGATAGGATAGCATTAACGCACGATAGAACAGTTTACACGCACGATAGGATAGGATTGATACACGATAGGAAAGGATAAACGATGTTCATGATAAACGTTTAATCGCCTTCAACGATTTACACGAATAATCTGTTAATGGCAAAATTTGAGAAAGAACACGCATGAATAAAATGTACGTGGAAATTCTATTTAGTAACAATTGCCGAGTTGTTAATCATCACTGCATTATTTATAGAATGTATAAAAATGACCAGTTAATTTTTTTCACTAAAATTATGAGCTTAAATAATCAATAAATCTTCTGAATTGTTATAATTGTTTTCAGTACCAAACACCCTAGCCGATCGCCGCGAATATTTCAGCCCGAGATCAAACTACACGGAAATTAGCGGGTTCATTTATAAAAATCAAACTCTTGTTTAAGTAAATATAAAATCTGTCATAAATACATTTCTTTCTGTGTAAGAAAATGATGCATTAAAAAACGAATTATATTACATACAAGTTAAATAAATATTTCTGCAGGTTCACATTCTGCGTACGATTTGCTAACACTGTTTTCATTACCACACACCCTAGCCGATTGCCGAGCACATTTCAGCCCAAAATCAACTATCACACAGAAAATAACGGGTTCAACTCTGGTTTTAATTAAATATAAATTATATCATAAATACCGGTACTTTTGTTTCTGTAAAACATGTTGCATAAAACACACATTATATTGCATAAAAGTTAATGTTTACGCAAGTATACACTCGCCTAAGATATAATATATTCGATATACAGGTAAATATGTTACATTGTTCCTGAGAACTTCGATAGTTTACATTAAGTTTTCATTTTTAATGCTTACAGATATGATTTACATGTAATATTGGTTAATTTTGATCTAACAAATTAAGAAATTAGTATCATAATAGAATGCTAGAAAGGATTTTACAATTCTTTTGTTCAATAAATTTTTGTATACAGCGCACTGAGCGAATTGCAGCTTTGAGATAAATATTTTAATTTACTTGCTTATGAAAAGGCACGAAACGATTAACACGATAGGATAAACGGAAAAACTGTTAGAATTGAACGATAAACCTGATAGGATTAACGCACGATAGGATAGCATTAACGCACGTTAGAACAGTATACACGCACGATACGATAGGATTGATACACGATACGATAGGATAGGATTGTAAAAAATAACGTTGCGGGTACTGTAACGTTTACCAAATTCATTTTCGGTCTAAAACTGGAGTTTTCACCTCAACGTTCGAAATGTAAACAAGTCTTGTTTAAGTAGCAAAGGACTGTAAGCTCTGTAACTTGCTTATAACTCAACAAATGAAACTTAAATTTTAGTTGCCTATTAAAAATACCTTACTGAAGCATTGTAAACATTAAAATCGGGAAAATAATTTTTGACCAAAATCATGACCATGCCCCTTTAAATATTCACGATAACATTTGATCCTCCTACATTTTTTGAAAGATCAGTTCTTCTTTGTAATTTCATTCAAAAGTTGTATGGTAAACAATAACTGTTGTATTGCACTAGAACTTTGATTGCCAGCAACTGCACTGAAAGAGGCATATCTTCTTGAATTGTTTTTCTTTTTAATTGTTTTTAATTGGTTTCATATCAGTTCAACCAAAGTGCAATTTTTTGTATATTCTGAAAAAAAAACATATAAAAAATAAGTATGATAACACTGGGCAAAGTACATATAGCTAAATAAAGCTACCTCTGGTGTACCAATAAAGCTATATGTCAGTAATTCAAGCTGTATTATTCTTAATGTAGTAATTGTGCTGGACCTGAATATCAAGCTGAGCTGAAACTTTTATTCAGCTTTTAAATTACTTTTTAAAAACTTATTGACTTTTCACAAAGTAATGGTAATGCATTACTTTACTCCTGTAATGGTAATGTAATGCATTACTTCAAGAAAATTAAGTAATGGTAATTTAATGCCCAAATTCATGAAGTAATTGTACCGGTAATTAATGTAATGCATTGCTTTACAATGTAATTCGCCCCAAGCCTGGCTGAATCTCTGCCAAGATTAACTCTCAGTTAGATTAGTTAAAGTTGATATTGACAGCTCAAAAGTATTTAGTAACCTTAGTAACATACAACACAAATCAAAATAAAATTTAGTTTGTATCAAACCAATTTTAACAGAATACACCATTTCTACATAGTGAAACTCATTTTTTTGACAGCATGGCAGCAGAAAGAGAGCAAAATTTGGAAAACTTTAAAAAAGAAGGCCATTCTGCTTTTGTTATTGGCTATACAGGTGAAATTGGCAAAGTACTGGTGAAGGAATTGGATGAGGTGAAAGCTTTCAAGAGAGTTGTACTGGTTGGAAGAAGACAGACCAATATAACTCAGAAACTTGGAGCAGGATTTGTAAGACATTTTGATAAAATCCTTCATTTCACATTTTGAGAATACTTTGCATTAAATGTTTAAGTTATAGTAGTATGAAACACTAGCTTAGTTTGTCTACTGGTACTTTTGAAGATTTAATAGCATGCAAATATATTTGATTTGATTGATTTAGTTTTTGAAGAAATGCAGACATTTTTTTTCAAATTTATTAATTGATAATGGTCATTTACTTCAAATTACTTGAGGTTTTGTCATAATAATTCACACTTATTTACTTTCAAATTGGGAGAAAGGGAACTCTTGTGACTTAATTAGACTGGCTTTTTAAGTATAAAGTTGTACACGTATTTGTTATTTAACAGGAAGAAAGAGTTGTTGATTTTGATAACCTTGATGACTATAAGGAAGCATTTGCTGGATGTGATGTTGGCTTCAATACGCTAGGAACAACCAGGGCAAAAAGTGGTGCAGTAAGTGTTTCTTCAAAGGATAGAATTTATCATTATAAAGGTCATTTAATTATTTCATGTTAATCAATCTTCTGTTTAAAAAAATTAAATTGCAAAGAAATGATAAACTTTGATGAAAACATGTAATTTTCAAACCTATAGTGTTTATTTGGCAGTCTGGATTTATTAAAACTTTTAAAACATTTCATAATCATAGAATGTACATTGCATATATATAGTGCATAATGTTTATGTATGCACTCAGGTTTAGAGTTAAATAAAAACAATAATTACTGGTACATGTAGTTACAACCCCTCAAATACCTTCTTTGCATTCAGAATGCACTTTTCATATATTTTTCAGCAAGGTTTTGTAAAAGTGGACCATGACTATGTATTAAAGACAGCAGAGATTGCAAAAGCTAGTGGTTGCAAACATTTTCTACATACCTCGTCCCAAGGGAGTGACAAAAATAGTTCCTTACTTTACACACGGACAAAGGTAAGTTCAGCTTCTTAGCATATCAACAGTAAGTCTTGGTCATCAATGCATGGCAAACAAAGCTTTAAGTTTATAAATTTTTGAGTTGGCCCTGTGATTACACAAGTACGAGTTCTTCATTTTCATCCCTTGATAATCTTATATTTTAGGCTGCTAGCCATGTTAAATAATTCTAAAATCATTCCATTGAAAACTGCGATAAGTCAAAGAACAATTTTACTTTAAACAAATTAACTGTTTGTTACAAGTATTAAAAAGTGTTAATTATTTATTAAATAATTGTTATTTAATGAAGTTGTAATATATTAAAAAGTCCATAGGTATAATATTTATATAGGTATAATATTAAAGGACTGAATTTTGGAGAAAAAAAATTCCTTGTTTAATATCAAGACTCTGTGTAACTTTTTCTTAAATTTCAGGGCCAGGCTGAAGAAAGTTTAAAAGTGATTCATTTTGATAGACTTTCAATATTTAGACCAGGGTAAATTTTCTCTTGATTTTATTAATTCTTTTTACAAATGGTGATCTTTATTTAATGAGTGTCACATATATATATACACACATTCAATTTTTTATGATAAATAATAAATAAATTTATCTGACCATATTTTCCTATCATTAAAAGAGAAATCTATATTGACCTTCTTGCTTATCTGCAATATAATTTTACTATCATATTGTCGTGTTTTTTTTTTTAATATTACAGAATCTTGTTGTGTGACAGAGAAGAGAGCAGACCAAGTGAATCATTCTTCCGAACTGTTCTGAAGCCAGTGTTTTACTTTTTTCCCACTGCTATTTCCACACCCACAGAGGTGGTGGCCAGAGCTATGGTCAACAACGCCATAAGTCCTCCTTCCGAAAACAGAACAGAGCTATTTGAGAACAAAGCCATTCATATGATGGCTGGCAATCTGAAACCCAAACCAGAAGATATGGTGAAGCCAGTCAAAAAGTCAGCAAAAGAAACGGATGACAATCAGGAATTATAGCTTGAGATTGTTTAACTGCTGCAATTGCTGTGATGATATAAGAATTCGAAATTCTTTCTATGTTTTTACAAATTATTTGTTGGTTGCGCATTTTGAAGGCTTAATGTTCAGTCAAAATTCATAAATTCTTCCAAAATTTCATGAAAAAACTTCAAAACACTGTGTACCGGTACATGTTCTGCTATATCCAATGTCTTGCCCTTAATTTTTCAGCACAAACAAAAAAACTGTTAGGGATAAGAATTTTTACAGAACTCTTTATTAAAGTAAGAAACTTCTGTCATACAAGACTCTCAAGCAGCAGTGGAGATCATTAAACTGAATTTTACTTCCGAATAAGATGTAAGAAATATAAGTCAATTATTAGGAAAGATTTAACCTAAATTATGGTATCTTATTTACAAGTTTATTTTTAACATGATAGTCATATTCATCCTATACCATGCCATTATTCTGTGCAATTAATATTTTAATGTACATACATGGACATGTAGTTTTTATGTTGGAAAACATTTAAATAGATGCATGAAACCTTTAGAAAAAGCACTGTAAATGTGTGCATGTTTGTCCCATTCCTATAATTTATGTAAAATTCACAAGATTTGTCTATCACATTCCACTTTGTGTATGTATATTGTTCCACTTTTAATTGTTCATTGTGTTTTGTAACATGCAAAATAAAAAAAATGAGCAAAAACTTAAAAAAAAATATATGGATATTTTATTGGTATAGTGAATAAAAAGGATATTTTTCAACTACAGAGTATTATCCTTAAAAACAAAAAAACAACTATTTATATCATATTAATTATAATGACATATGATTTCAGTTGAGCTATTGTTCAAGTCACAAAATTGATTGATTGTACTTTTAGCCAATGTATGCCAAATTTGTATTGCACAGCCATGACTATTATACATATATATAGTGAGGTTTTTAACTTTGTCTTGTGATTAACAATTGTAACACATTACCTTTGTGTGCCTCGTTTTACCGTTTACATTTTAATACAATTGTACATTTTCAGGATGATAATAAATACCTTAGTACTTTCAAAGATTTTCATATTATTCTTTACTCTGAAATACTTACAGATGTCAAAGATGTTCTAGTGGAGATGAATTATTTCTTAGTTGAATAGTTGCCCTTAATACCATATCCCGTAATTTATGTGATGATCTTATTTTTGCAATCACTTTTACATCACATATTAATAAATGCACAGAAATTTAATCCAGTAAAATTTTCTGCAAATTTTTTTTTAAATTGCAAAAAATGACTGTCACAAAAGTGTTACTCATTTTCCCCATTTTCACAAATTTTGTGATGCGCAAAAAAAAACCCCAGCATATACGGTGTAATATGTGTGATTAAGAAATGTAGAAATCTGGTAGCTATGTATCTTTACAATCTGATTAAAATCAGCCATACGCTCCTTGTTTCTATAACGAGTAGTGACAATAAGAAAACATTTTTTATGCTTTATGTCTCTTTTCTATAAAATGGGCTTAATCAGTGATACATTTTCATAAACTTTACTTGTCCCAAAATCTGTAAATCATGAAATTCATGCAAACAGTTCCAGTATTTTGAGACAGAATTTATGTGTGTTGAACTTTATCTGTTGATTCATCAAGGCGATTCATTATTTACTGAAGATATGCTTTGAGTGACTTGGGTAATGGCAAATACTGAATATCTTCTGGTAAGACAAAATCTACAATGACATTGTAGCACAGTCTCTTAAGACTTTTAACAGATTTTTGTTGTGAACTGACATGTTCAATATTGTACATTTTGCCTGCACAGCAGGCTAATGATCCACTGGGTGAAATCACTGGTGCAAAATGTTGGAAAAGGGATTGAGAAATGTAAGAGAATGAACCAGTCTTTTGGAAACAATCTGGATCTAAAACGTAAACAGTTACGAACTGGTTTCTACATAAAATTGAAATTGTTCTTGTAGGATGTGCAGAACCAAGAACTGCCATGACCAAGGCAGAACCATCTCGTAGGAACTGAAGATTAAGGAACTTCCCAGGCAATGCAGGGAAATCTTGGCTCAACAGTCCAGTGATGCAAAGAAATGAGTCTCGACTCGGCTTGTAAAGTCCCATATGTCCCCTATAAATATCTCTGTTCAGTTTGTCAGGCATTTCACTTGTATAAACAATCAAATCGTTTTCTTGGCGAGGATCAAATGTTACTGCAACCTTTCCATGGGCGAGGGACACAAAATTCCTTAAAAGTTCACACGGTTCTTCTGTACAGGTCCCAATGGATAAATGAATGTTCAAAAGAATGAAATCTTCCCCATCTTCTATATTGCTGTTATATAAAGATTGATAAAGCTGATTTTGTTTCAGCACCATGACCGTCCTATCAGGACTTATATGACACTCATACAGTTTTAATTTTGACTGAGGCACATATTTGTGTGTATATTGCAGTACACAACTGTTTGCCGAAATATCACAGACGAGAAACTTCATTCCATCTTGACAAAACACTTGAATCACCAGCCACTCATAATGTAGGCCTATCACATTACAGATCTGCAAATCTGTGTACTGGAGTGATTTTCTAGGGAGGAGAATAACCTCCCCTTGGGCCTGTATATCACATATCGTGATTGTTTTCTTATGAGTGATATCAGTCAAATTTAAGTAAGCAGCTAAACCCCTCTTTTGAACACTAGCATGAAAATGCCTATCGCCAATACAAGTCGACTGCAGCTTGTACGAAATGCAACAGTTTTCATTAGAAAGATAGCTGACAGTCTCCAAAAATGGAACACAAGCCCCGAAACTTGGCACAATTACATCGCGACTGTATGATGAACGCTGTGAAATTTGTGTAACAGGTTTATCCGTTGATATAAAGAAGAAATCAACACTCCTGTTAGGGTTCGAATAACGGGCTTTTATTAGATCACCAGTTATATAAATAGATTGATTTGACCCTGTAAAAACAATATAACAAGTATGAATATACGGCATAAAACACATGAACTTCAAGTAATTACGTATTGATGTACAATCAATGTATTGAAGTAATTTAACTTTATAAAGGGAGATAACTCATATAAGTAAACTACAATTTACATAGTATCTCCTTTATATCAATTTACATGCATTTACATTTCAGTTATAAAACCATTGCTATAATTATGTAATGCATATAATACATTAATCTGATATTCTAAGCATATGAACATACACATACCATTCTATGGGAATAGGCCCCATGTACTAGTTGAACCAAGTTCAATATGACTCAATGGTTGCAAGGTATATGTGCATTCTGTAATTAATTACACAACTATTACACTATCATAAAAGTAGTTTTAATTAAAACACATCTAAGGAGACTTCAGTTATAACTATTTTAACTTTAACTTATTATTTCAAAAGTCTCTCTCTCACTATTCATTCAATCAGAGAAAGTGCGAAAGAATTATAAAAATGATTAAATACTGATTTGACATTTAGTAGAAATATTATAAATGATATTAATATTAGTAATATTAGATTAACTTACCAAGAAGAGATGTAATTTGTCAAAAACGTCTGTACACCTTTATTACAGTCCGCTCTCTTCAAACTCTTGACAAAGATTAAACTAAAACCCAAAGAACTTTTGGAGGGAAATCGACCAACCAATAGACAAACAAGAAACAAACTAAAACACCAATGAGATTAAAAGACACAACTTAACTTTGACCAAAATATAATTACTGCCCTAAAGGCAACTCTGGACCTTTCTACAAATTAAGTTGTCATGAATGAATGCACACTAATGTATTTCAAGATCAATAAAATAATTATAGAATCCAATATATATGCATTCAAAAAAATCATGAAAATATCAAAATGAAATGATGCATATGTAATATACATGTACTTGTAATTAAATCATAAAATATGAGACTGCTACATTCTCCCCCTGGTGCAAGAATGGCGTCCGCGCCATTGACCAAACCTGAGAATGTAACTAACATAACTGGAAAAAAAAAATGGCAGCATAAAAAAAAAAATTAAAACACTACTTGCCTATGATGATAGTTACCAGGGCTTTTGCAGAATCTTTATCAATTTTGTCGAATACTCCGGTTGTAGCAAGTGTTTGCAGGTAATTAGCTCTTTGAAGCCATTCCGGAGGCTGCACTTGCTGGGACATTACGTAATCTTTTGTCCACTTTGGCCTGACTCGGTTTCTTGATGACACTCTCTGTGTTGTCTTTGGGGGAGTGGAATCTTCTTCGGAGTCTGTTTCTGTCTCCTTAACAGAAGAATCTCTCACAGACTCTGTTTCCTCGACAGAGGAAACTTCTGGATGATCTTCTGGATCAAGGTTATGAAGCGTTTCATGAACATCTTGATCTTCCTCGTCAACTACTGACTCTGAACCTTGGTCATCTTCATCAGTTTTATCACTGATGGACAATGGAGCGTCCTCCACATTCTGGTCTCTTTGAGTCTTGGTACCGGTACCTATAACATAATACTCAGATTCATCATCATCATCTACATCCTTTGAAGATGGTGATATGGACTGATTGTCCGGACATGTATCCTTTCGCTTCACTCTAGTTCTTGGTGCTGGCATTGGTACTGGAGATGGAACCCTTGTTCCAATGGGGAGAAGTAAATTACGATGGAGAGTCTTGCATCTCCCTTCCCCATCTTCCCTACTTACCTTATATACAGGAATACCAGTGATAGGTTGACTTATGACTATGTAGGGATGATCCTCCCAACGGTCAGCGATCTTATGCTTCCCGTCATATGCAACCACCTTCACTAGTACCCTGTCTCCAGTACCAAGCGAAACTCCCTTTGTCTTCGAGTCATATATGGCCTTGTTCCTCGATTGACAAATCTTTGTTGCTGTACCAGCGATGGTGTAGGCAAACTTCAATCGCTCTTTCAGGTTTTTCACATAACTGGAAATACTCTTATTCCTCTCACCATTGTCCAACCCAAACACTAAATCAACTGGCAAATTTGGTTCTCTGCCAAACATGAGATAAAAAGGCGAGAATCCAGTTGTGTCATGTTTGGTGGCATTGTACGCATGGATCAATGGGCCAATGTATGATTTCCAGTTGGACTTCTGTTCGGGCTCAAGTGTACCAAGCATGGAAATGAGAGTTCTGTTGAACCTTTCAGTTACACCGTTGCCCATAGGGTGGTATGGTGTGGTTCTGGACTTACTAATACCTGTAATTAAACATAATTCTTGAATAAGTTTACTTGAAAAATTTGTGCCTTGGTCAGAATGTATTTTTCTTGGAAGTCCATAAGGGATAATGAAGTGATTTAATAATGCATCTGCTGTGGTCTTGGCAGTCTGGTTTTTTGTTGGAACAGCTACTGCAAATTTGGTAAAATGGTCTGTGATAACTAATATGTTCTGAATTCCACCCTTGGCTGGTTCTAATGTCAAAAAATCCACACATACAAGTTCAAGAGGTTGAGTAGTTGATATGTTGACCAGTGACGCACGTTGGTTGTTGGGTGTTTTAAACTTCAAGCACCTGTCACACTGATCAACCCAATTGGAAATGTCTTTGCGCATTCTTGGCCAATAGAATCTGTCCATCACCAATGCTGTAGTCCTTTCCCTACCAGGATGTCCCATCCTATCATGGAGAAATTCCAATATTGTAGAAACAACTTCTGATGAAACTACAACTTGCTCACGTTCTCCTCCTTCAACATTGGTGACTCTAACTAACAGATCATCTACAACTCTCAACTTCTTGAAGTTCCTATAAAAAATCGTGTCATAGTCTGTAGTTATGGTATCTCTTTTTGGTCTACTACCATTGCTAACATACTCTTTCCAAGTAGATATAATGGCATCGCGCTGCTGCACATCATGCAGATCAATGCGTGGGTATGCGTCAGTATCCGTAAGCTGTATCTGGTCACAGAATGCTGGTGTCACTGGTAATGACTCAATCAATGGATGGCCTTGCTGTAAGTTACAAATAGCCTTAACAGTATCACAATCAATAATCTCTGGTACTCGAGACAAACCATCAGCATCTAAGTTGGACTTACCTGGTTTATAAGTGATTGTGAAATTGTATGCAGATAGAGCTGCAATCCAGCGATGACCAGTGGCGTCTAATTTAGCTGATGTAAGGACATATGTTAAGGGGTTATTGTCCGTAAATACTGAAAAAGTTTGTCCCATAAGATAATCGGAAAACTTTTCAGTAATGGCCCATTTCAGAGCAAGGAACTCCAACTTATGAGTTGGATAGTTCCGTTCGGACTTTGTCAATCCTCGGCTTGCGTAGGCTATGACCCTGTTATGCCCATTCTGCTTCTGGTAAAGAACAGCACCTAAACCTGTACCACATGCATCTGTATGAAGCTCAAACGACTTCGAGAAGTCCGGGTACCCAAGAATAGGCGGAGAAGTGAGCTTGTCCTTCAAGACGTTAAATGCTCTCTCCTGATCTTGACCCCACTTCCAACTGGCATGCTGTTTGGTACTATGGCTTCGGCTCTTTTTCCCAGTAGCCATGACATCTATAAGTGGCCGGGCAATCTTAGAAAAATTCTCAATGAACTTTCTATAATAGCCTACGAAGCCTAGGAATGACCTAACCTCCTCTGGGTTCTTAGGTGTTGGCCATTTCCTTACTTTGTCAACTTTGTCAGGGTCAGCTTGAACGCCTTCTTCTGACACAATGTGACCAATGTATTTTACTCTATTCATAAGAAATGAGCATTTCTTGGGTGAAAGTTTCAACCCATATTGTCTAATTCGGTCAAAAATCTGTCTCAGTCTAGCCAAATGCTCCTCAAAAGTTCTTGAAAATATAATTAGGTCGTCTAAATAAATATAACATATTTTCAAGTGCAGATCTCCTAGACACTCCTCTTGTAGACGCTGATAAGTAGCTGGAGCATTGGCCAGACCAAAACTCATCTTGTTGAACTCATAAAATCCGAGTGTACCCACGGTAAATGCAGTTCTTTCCTTATGCGACTCTTCTATCTCTATCTGGTGATACCCTGATTTCATATCAAGAACAGTAAAAAATCTATTACCAGAGAGAGAGTCTAAGATCTCATCTACTCGTGGAAGGGCGTAATTATCCTTGACTGTCCTGGAATTGAGTTGACGATAATCAATACAGAGACGTAAGGATCCATCGTGCTTCCTGACAAGAACTACATTTGAGGAAAATGGAGAGTGTGATGCACGTATCACTCCACTGGCAAGTAGTTCCTGTATGTGAGTTCTGACTTCGTCAACCATTGCTGGTGGGATCCTACGATACTTCTGTTTGAATGGTGTTGTATCGTACAACTCTATCCGGTGTTTCACCTTATCTGTTGTTCCTATGTCAGTCGAACTTGTAGAAAATATATCAGAATAATCTGATATCAAGTCTTTACATTGATGCTCTTCCTCCTCTGTCACATCTGGAGAAATCTTGATCTTGTCATAGATGTTTTCCAAATCGGAAGTAATTGTGGAATCCACAGGCATCATGGTATTTAAAATCTGAACAGGCTGGAGTTCACACAATACTGCTCGTGGTGGCACTGCAACTGTCCTGGTGGTGACATTGCATATCTCCACAGGAACACATTCACTAGACTGGTAATCATAGAGTTGGAGAGATGGAGTGATATCCAAATCCGTATGGATGATGGATTTCCCTGTAGGTTGAAGCATAGCTAGGACTCTATGGTATGGTAGCTTCTTATCCATGTATCCATCTACAGTTACTCTTCCATTAGGTGGAATGATAAGTCTCTCTGTTGCAGCAGATTTTATAATACAAAGTCTGTTGCTGTGGCGTTGCAACTCTCTTTGTCTAAGTGCCATGCACCTAAATGACAGATACCATGGGGTATGCAAATTGGCTTCTTGTAAATATCTAGTGCCGAACTCATCACGAGTTAAATCTATGAGGCGACTAATAATGTTAGTGCCAATGAGGACAGGTACTCTAGCATTGTAATTGCTGTTAGGTACTATTAAAAACAAGCACTCCTCTAATACATGATGCGGTGTACCATAAGGCTTAATACTAACAGATATATAACCTAAATAGGGCATATTCTGACCATCTGCACATTCGATATGCAGAACTTCATCAAGAGGATGGATCTCAATATGAGATAAATTCTGGTCATAGAAGTCTGCACTTATGGTTGACACCGTAGCACCTGTATCTAAAAGAGCTAAACATGTGACCTGCTCAATATCAATAGTCACCTCATTTGTAACACCAACTATTGCCTTCTTGTCAGTGGGCCTTGTCTTGGTGCAGCCAAACCCCTGGCCCCAGGATTCGACCTGTTGAAGTTTAAATGCTGGGCCTTCTGATGATCCAGTCTTACACGGCACCCCACTGCTATATGTCCTTCCTGGTGACACCTATAGCAAATGACTTTGTCCTGTTGAACTGCTGATGGTGCAGGATTCACATCATTAGCAGGTAATGGTGCAGAAGGCATTCTAGGAGACTGACTTGTTCGGTATCCTCTAAATGCTCTTCTCCCTCTTTGATAAGACTGTCGAGGCATTTGACTATACTGAGAAGTCTGAGGATTCTGACTCAGCTGCATAACTTGTGCGGTGAGCTGTTCAAGCTGAGACTGCATCTCGCTGAAACGATCAGCACTAGTGTCACTAGTAGAAGTACATGTAGCAGCTTTTGCAATTGCATGTTTACTAGGCTTCGCAACTGGTTTATGCTCCAACTCAATCTTCCTTATAGCAACTCTCAATCTATCAAAATCGTACGTGTTGTGATATAAATGTCCTGATATGTCTTTAAGGTCTTCTCTTAAGCCTTTGTAAAACATGGTCCTAAGCATATCATTTGTGAGTGTAGGGGAAACCTTGCCCTTTCTTACTGCTTTAGTGACTAAATCCTCTAATCGCACACTCCAAGCAGCACAATTCTCATCATCTCGCTGTTTTGCACTATAAAACTCTGCCAATATATCCTCTGCTTCCATAACATTGCCATAAATGCTATCAAATTTGTGCAGAATTTCTTCAATGATGTCTATTGAACCAAGTCGCATTAGTATGTTTGCTGGTTCTCCCTTCAGTGACCTCCTAATGGCCATTAGAATGGATTCCTTTGAGTGACCTTCCCTCATCAAGCACATGACCTCATACCTCCATAATTCATATGATGTCTCTCCTTTACCATCACCTGAGAATATCGAGATACGGATAGGTTGTTTATAAGGAATTGAATCCTCTTTAGAAACCTTAGATACAGAAGATGCTTCAGTCTTTATGACAGGATGTTCAGGTACTTGTACCTCTGATTTAGTACCTACCATTCTTTGCATCCAAGATAGGAGATCCTCTGGGGAATCTGCCTTGGGTTTAACTTTCATTGCTGAAAGTGTCTTTACCAATTGATCAATCTCTTCCTGTGTCATATTACCGTCAGACACATTGCTAGAGACTTGTTTTTTATCTCCACCAGTTGCCATGACTGATGAAAGTATGTACACAATGTAAAAACACAAGCTTGTCAAGTGCATTCAATGAATGAAGTTTCAGGGAGGGTAGTCAAGCAATGCCGACTAAGTTTAGGCAAAAAGGGAAATAAATTCAGTGTAAATAGGTGGGCAGTTCACTAATGAACTGTGCAACGAATGGACAAATTTGTAAAAGGTGGGTAGTTCTCCAAGAACTAATGATATGAATGGGGTAACTATGGGTATTGATATTCTACATAACTAAATTATTAGTCAAAATGAAAGTAGAAGTGCACTTCCGGTGCGTCTGCACTTCCGTGAATGTTTTATGTCTAATAAATAGTTATGCAAGACAATAATATTTCTAAGCTTTCTAAGTACTCTAATAACTATATATAAATAAATGTATTCAACACTAATTAATTCACATATATCCTTCAACTGGTATGCTTAGCACTAATTAAGTCACCTAGAAATGCAATGCTGAAAACAAAATTTCAAAATTAAATTGATAACGCAAAGTGTCCAAAGTTCACTAAACAGCTGATCTTACAACATCTATGTACAGTAGCTCTCCTGTAATAACTGTACCTGTAAATCCTGAAAGATGAGTTAAATAAAGTATAATTGCAATACCGTGACAAATTAAATTGACTAAAGACTACAGAAAGCACTAAGAAACTAACAATATCTAACAAATTTTGTTTTCGATGAAAAATTCGCGTGTTTACAAATCAAACTTCCGGTTACGCAATGATAGTATATCGAGCTCGATCGGAAAAGACTAAAACGAAAGAAACCGAACCCGATCTATACAAAAATCGATCCCGACTGAAAAAGAAGCGTGAAATAAAGTACTAATAAATACAATCTGAAATTTAAATGTGTGTATTCGTGAAAACGTTTGAAATTTCAAATACCTACAACTAATATGAATGCCTTAATCAGACCCACCACTGAATTTCCTTCACAACACACACCTGCACACCAAATACAACTGCACAACCAACACAAAATTGACCACTAAGCCACAAAAACCTGCTTTAAATTTTTTGTTATAGGTCTTACAGTTATGGTCTCGTCAAAGCTGTATAGTTGTTAATAGCTCATATTTTCATTAATTATTAATAACCAGGGTACTTTAATCAGGAATTAGAATGCTGAAAGAAAGTGCAATAGGCGGACGTTTCTCATATGCCGTACTCTCTCAACAACCTACTATTTTTATCACTGAAGTAATTTTTTTTACGCTAGAAAAAAAAATATAGTCAGTAGAAAAATAGAAAAATATTAAACAAGTAAATGATAATTCTGGGTACCCGATAAATAAGAAAAATAAATCTACAAAACAATTCTGCGCACCAAATATATCATGTGATACAAATTCAATTTAGAAAATATGCCGGCTATAATTTGCAATCAGTTACAATGAAATATGTACATATAACTGAAATAAGTCTCTGCAGAATTATAAAATACGACACTCGCTCCGGATGGGTCCAACAGTTCTCGATATAAGCAATGTTTAAATATTGTCGACAAAAGTTGACTGCATTGTAAAACAATCAAACAGTTCACTGAAATCTAATCATACTGGCCATTTCGGATCGGAGTCACTCATGCGTCCGTGGAGTCGTGGACTTGGAACTGGTACTGTTATCTATTGTGGCTCCGTGAACACTGGTGGTCTTCTTCGCTGGGTCCCAACGTGGGCGCCAAAATGTAACAGGTTTATCCGTTGATATAAAGAAGAAATCAACACTCCTGTTAGGGTTCGAATAACGGGCTTTTATTAGATCACCAGTTATATAAATAGATTGATTTGACCCTGTAAAAACAATATAACAAGTATGAATATACGGCATAAAACACATGAACTTCAAGTAATTACGTATTGATGTACAATCAATGTATTGAAGTAATTTAACTTTATAAAGGGAGATAACTCATATAAGTAAACTACAATTTACATAGTATCTCCTTTATATCAATTTACATGCATTTACATTTCAGTTATAAAACCATTGCTATAATTATGTAATGCATATAATACATTAATCTGATATTCTAAGCATATGAACATACACATACCATTCTATGGGAATAGGCCCCATGTACTAGTTGAACCAAGTTCAATATGACTCAATGGTTGCAAGGTATATGTGCATTCTGTAATTAATTACACAACTATTACACTATCATAAAAGTAGTTTTAATTAAAACACATCTAAGGAGACTTCAGTTATAACTATTTTAACTTTAACTTATTATTTCAAAAGTCTCTCTCTCACTATTCATTCAATCAGAGAAAGTGCGAAAGAATTATAAAAATGATTAAATACTGATTTGACATTTAGTAGAAATATTATAAATGATATTAATATTAGTAATATTAGATTAACTTACCAAGAAGAGATGTAATTTGTCAAAAACGTCTGTACACCTTTATTACAGTCCGCTCTCTTCAAACTCTTGACAAAGATTAAACTAAAACCCAAAGAACTTTTGGAGGGAAATCGACCAACCAATAGACAAACAAGAAACAAACTAAAACACCAATGAGATTAAAAGACACAACTTAACTTTGACCAAAATATAATTACTGCCCTAAAGGCAACTCTGGACCTTTCTACAAATTAAGTTGTCATGAATGAATGCACACTAATGTATTTCAAGATCAATAAAATAATTATAGAATCCAATATATATGCATTCAAAAAAATCATGAAAATATCAAAATGAAATGATGCATATGTAATATACATGTACTTGTAATTAAATCATAAAATATGAGACTGCTACATTTGTTTGTATTCATTGTATTCTTTCGATAATGGAACTCCCATGTCAGTATTATTCACAAAAAGGCGGTTGAATTATAATATGCATTTGCCTGCATGGTTTTGACAATAATCATGGTGCGAGTTGTTTACATTCGTTACGTTCACAAAGTTATCTACAAATAGCACACGGATGGAATTGAAATTTCCGTATATTGCAATCCGGAGTTTCTAAATTCCCGATATAATATTGAATTCTAATTTTTCTATATTTGAAGCCTATTCTTTATATACAACTGTTTATTTAAACAATAAAATGCTTCTTTAATGATTCATGCGGGAAGGTGGTGACATTGCAGAAAAATACATTATGATAACCAGCGTTAGCTGGTTATGTAATTTTTTTCTGCAATGATTGCTACTTTCATTACCCGCATGAATAATGAAAGTAAGCATTTTTATTATTGTTTATATTTACATCAATAAACCCCCTTCATATTTTTTCAGATTTTTAAATCTTCAGAATAAGTCTGTATACCTGCGCAGTTCGACAGCTGTTTTGAGTGATTAAAAGGGCATTGTACTGTTCTTGCATGCATACTTTTTTAACAAAATGACATGAAGGGCTGTATATTTATTGCTTTTGGCAACATTTTTGGCCAGTTTCGGACAGAAACAAGCCAGTTCGAAAATTTTTTACATTCTTATCCTCAAATGTACAAGATGACCGCACACCCCCTTAACAGACACTACATGTAAGCTCGCAAATGCATTCACTACCGGTAGAAAAACCAAGCACGTCTATCTGGTTCGGGCCTATTCAGGAGACACTGATGAAGTGTTAATTCCACTTTTAATGACTTTTTTTTCTCAAAGAAATAGTTCATTTTTGTTCAAATTTGTTTTGTTTTTTATACTAGCATTTTAGGTCAAGGAAATTAAAATTGATCAATTAATGCGTATTAAGATCTTAGGATATGATTTCCAAAAAAGTAGGCTTTTTTATGTGTTGTCTTTATGTATTATCCAATTTTGGAGCATATAAGATTTTATTGTGAGTTTTACGATATCACAGAATATTTCCATAGTTATAAATTTCGAAAGAGATACAAGAACTGTTGTTCGGGTGAGCAATGTGGCCCATGGGCCTCTTTTCTTTTTTATTACCTGTATCTATTGAATATCTCTAGTGACCTTGGTAGATGATCAACAAGCTTATCTGAAATATTGACATTAATCTCTAGTATCGATTGCACTGGTTTAATGCACAGGTACGTTCTATTAATTCAAATGCGTTAAAAAAAAGTGGAATACTGATTTATTTGCCCCATAGTTAATGTATTGTTAAGGGCTGCATGGGTTCGATTATTTAGGTTGACGGAACGAGAAAAAATGACTCACAATGATTCTTAACACATTATAATTATTAAGTGCTAATTTGCAACAACAAGGAAAGTGTATACATGTTCTTGTTTTTCATCGTTCCAATACTGACAGCTATTACTCCAAAATAAAGATAAGTTTTTGTCAATTTATGTGCATAATTATATCTTAGGGATAAAAACACGAATCTTATCAGCCACATTATTACGGGGACCTACATAACAGGACCCGGTCATCAAAATACAGGTAGGTTCTATATACTAAAATCATGCGAGATAACGCCTTCATAGTTCGGAAATATTATTCTATTTGTCTGCTTTTTGGCACCATAGTCGATAAATAAGGTTGAGCTCAAACTTTATCGTTTATTTTTATGTCTGATGACTTCGCGTTCATAGATATGGTGTCCAAATTGTGTCATCTGCAAAAGCTCAATAGTGCGTTATGAATGACCACCACGCCTTGATTTGCGCTTTCACGCAATGCAATATGCTGTTGCGCTAACACAACAAAACACGCTCTCCCGCTTTTACAACTTCGCAACACGCTGTCACCGAGGTGCTATTAAACAACACGTGCTATCATTTCTTCACACAGCTCACCATAATTGTGCTACCGACACAACAAAAATGAACACGACAACGCAATGGCAAGTCGTGTTAAGTACGCCGTGTCAGTGCGACGTACGGCATGTGTTGTGTAATGTTGTGTTGCGTACAGTCATTACACGACAGCGTGTTGTGTATAGTCGTATTAGAACAACAGCGTGTTAAGTTGTGCTAGCACGACACTTATTTTGTAATTTTTTACTAGCACGATAGCGCATTGTGTAAAGTTGTACTAGCACAACAGCGTTTTGTGTAAAATGGCGGTAGCACGACTATATGGCACGCCAAATTCACAAAAACGAGCTAATCATAGTTTCACAGTCGATAAACTACGTTTAACGGTTGTAAACTAAAGTTTACGGACATAAAACTATAGTTAACGACAATAATCTATATTTTACACGTGTAAACAATAGTTCACGCGATCATCTTTATATGTTTCAGAAGTGTAAAACTATATGTAACACTGAAAACAACCATTTGCGATTGCAAAACATAGTCTATCTGATAAATATAGTTTCACGACTGTGAAACTATGATTAAGGAAGGAGTCTTTTCTGGGTTTTTTACTTCAATGTCTTGTCAAATGTAAATTTGATTAATTGTTCGTTAAATCAAGATGAAAGGAAATTAAAATAGTATATTTTTCTTTCTATCATATTTATTCCAATTTAGTAGTATAAGCTGATAGAAATTCTGATATTCTATCATTTCATTGAAGAATAGAGTCTTTGAACAAATCTTAAACAAATGTCTACAGAACTACAAAGAGCTACACTTATTTTTATCATCCTTTACGTTGGGGTAAAAGGCAGTGACCTTGACATGACTTTTATACGAAAACAAAAAGGTCAAATTTCATTAAGCTGATAGAATCAATTGGTTTTATGATCCGTTCGACTGTGTCAAAATTTCATAAATTTCTTATTAAATAAAGAATATGTTTGATAACGAGAACGAATGCAAATTATAGTTACAAAATCGATCGTTAACGTCATTTGCAGACAGATAAACTTAGATCATCATGCGTAAACTATAGTGTGCAACCGTTAAATATAGTTTTACACATGAAAACTATAGTTAAGGAATCGTTAACTATAGTTTGCGGTTCGTAAACTAACGTTAACAGTCGATAAACATAATTTATCATCTCATTTTGTAGAGTTGTGCTAGCATGCACGACAGCTAGCGTGTTGTGCAAAGTGCTATCAAGACGAGTATCGTGCATTTGAACTTTTTTTGGGTTTTTTTTTTCAGTTTGTGAGTTCCATATATGTAGACTTTGCGGTTTTTTTAACCTTTGCAACGATTTTTTGTTTGTTTTGAATAGATTAACATTCGTTGTCGGTGCATGTGTTTGCATAAATGTTCTTTTTTATTACATCATGCAAAAAAAAACCAACAACAAGAGGAGATATGTCATCGATTAAAAATGTCCTTGAACCACTTGTACTAGAATGCTGGAGAAAACGTACCCAAGAGAAAACGTACCCAATTCCTAGGGTACGTTTTCTCTTGGGTACGTTTTCTCTTGGGTACGTTTTCTCCTGATACCTTGTACTAAGTTCGTTCCCTCCTTCTTTCTCTCTTTGTCAAATGTTCCATGGACATAGCGGATCTCTGAACTTCTCATACGACTTCCCGACACATAGAACCATTTTAACAAGACCTTGGACTTTGGGTAGTTGTGTCAAACAGCAATGTGACGTAGGCCTGTCTATTTCATTGCTGGCCACTCAGCCATAGCTTTGTGAAATCAACAAGATTTGTCTGGCTTTTGAGCTAAGACTACGCAATCGGTGTATATTTCGCTTGAAACCGCGTCATTTTTAACTTGTTTTGACGCAAAAAATAGATAGCTACGCCCAACCAAAAGTTCAAGGTCTTGTTAAAATGGTTTTAAATTATCTAAGACCAGTTCTTCTATAAAATGTTATAGGTTTCAATATATTGCATGATGATATTTTTGTAAGATATAAAACGTTGCCATAAAAAAATGAACTAAAGCCAACAAATACATCTCACTTAATTTTGGACCAGCGCCTAATCAGGACACTCTAGTGATACATTATATCAACCTAAATGTGTAATTTAGGAAGTCGTTTCATAATGCACGCACGTGCATTGATAGATGCATGGGTATGACAGCATGGACCTTGACCTTCAATGTTATATATCTTATTTCTGACAGCTATTACATGTATATGATATAGTGTCACAGTATAATATTCATTGTCAAAAGTGTTGCGGACAGTTGAATTCGAATTGATGCTAAGAAACTCACATCTAGACGGACATAACAGATCTCAAGTATGACAATAAAAATGAGTTTTCTCATTGTTTTAGGACTGTGGTTTTCCTTCTGCAGGTTATTGAAAACGTAAATGAAAATACTATAGCATTGAATGACTTATTTTTGACGTCGTCGTGTCAATAACTGCCGTCAGGTGAGCAGACAAATTGAATAACGCGCGTTAGCGCGTTATGATAATTTGTCTGCTCACCTGACGGCAGTTATTGACACGACGACGTCAAAAATAAATCATTTAATGCTTATATTTACATTCCCTTACTGAAGAAATCAATTGTTTATTAAATAAATCGATATAAAGTGCAGATCACGGAGGGAGTGAATAAGTAACAGCAAGAACAGCTGTTTTGTAAAACCGGTTTAAACTGGTTTTCACATAGACTGTTGAGATAAGATCGACGAGCATGAAAATATAATCCATGATAAATAACTCTTGAAATGTTGCTGTTAACAATAAAGTCAACTTTTTTGTTGAATAGTTATAAAACATGATGTTTTGACAACATTCATGAAATACACTTTTTAACTGTTAACATAGAAATCAGTGTTTGAGAACTACTTATGTAAATTACTCGTAAATCCATACGCAGTGAATAGGTGTTGCATTTAGAGGCATTTAAACATCACGGAATTTAATGGAAAAACACAGTAGAATGTAAATATACGTATTTTAAGAAATATGATGATTCAAACCCAATGCAAGGAATGCGCAATATTGACGTTATTTTTTAAAATATTCCACTGATAAAAGTTTTAATGGTTTGAGCTATGTATTTTTTATTGGTTTGTTTTTCTTTAATACATTATACATGTAAACACTTTATGCGTCACAAATGCTTTGATTTATGGCATGGTTTTCAGTTCAGCTGAGACATGGCAAAGAAGGTAGCAGTGATCGGGGCTGGAGCCAGTGGACTGCCCGCCATAAAATGTTGTGTGGACGAGGGTCTGCAACCCGTCTGTTTCGAGAGAACCGATCACATAGGTAGTACAAATTTCAATTACTTATCAATCAAATTCTTACCTCTGGCACTCAAGACGTACAATTTTTTGTTTTTGTGATAATCTAATTCGGTTCAGTCAGGTTGCATATTGTCTTGATCGACGAGATGTACATGTACGAGTCTGTCGTCACGTATTCTCTCTTTCTACCTTCTTCACGTCTCTGTTTCTGTGTGTGTTATGTGTGTTACGGGACATAAAGTACTTTATCTCTCTCTCTCTCTCTCTCTCTCTCTCTCTCTCTCTCTCTCTCTCTGTAAATCAGAACAAGATTTTTTGAATTTGTTTGCCAATCAGCATTATATAGTTATATAAATGGACAGATAACAAATGGTTCGATTAATGCATACCAGGATTTCAAAGTAATTCATTTTTGCCTTTCTGATGTAAATAAATTTATATGGACAGGAAAAGTACAGTATACTATATACTAGTAATAGAGCTTTTTTAAAAAAAGAAGAAGAATAAAACTGAAGGATGAGTCTTTTGTTTCATGAATATATAGGTGGTCTCTGGTACTACACAGAAGAGCCGACGGACGGACAGGCCTGTGTAATGAAGTCCACAGTCATCAACACCAGTAAAGAGATGATGTGTTACAGCGACTACCCTATCCCAAAGGAGTACCCAAACTTCATGCACAACAAACACGTTCTCCAGTACTTCAATTTGTATGCGGAGAAATTCGATCTTAAAAAGTATATACGGTTCAAAACAGAGGTAACTTTTGCATTGTAATAAACATATAATTACTCCAGGAATACAGGAAATTCGTAACGTTAAGCTCATTATGATATTCGATATTCGTATGCGCACGTATTAATACTCAAAATACTGTAGATATGCTTTTTTGGGTAATTGTTAATTTTTTCTGATAGGTGGTTAACGTGAAGAAGAGCGAGGATTTTAAGACCTCGGGCAAATGGAGTGTAACCACAAGAGATGACGCCACAGGACGGACTGAAGACCACGTGTTTGATGCCGTCATGTTGTGTACTGGTCACCACGCCGATAAAAACGTCCCGGATTTTCCTGGTATATCAGAATATACTTTAAAACTACAATCTCCAGTATTTTTGACAATACACTCATTAAAGCTTACGGAACTATATAACAATAAATTGCAGAAAGTGAATTTTAATGCCAGTTAAATGACGTACTGTTTTCCCTGTTCTATAACTATCATAACATTCAAAGTCGTGTTTTATTGATTGTAATACCGGTCATCATAATTATTAAGATTATAAATATGCGAATTACACACACACACACACACACACACACACACACACACACACACACACACACACACACACACACAGTTTATTAAAAAACTCACAAAAAGCTACACATACTGGTTTGTAGCAATTATTTTCGCGAAAGGATATATGTACTGCACAGTCTTTAACCAATACGATAGACAACCAAGGGTTGATTTGCAGGAAAAAACATTCGCGTGGATAAGTTCTCGCATAACCTGCTCGACGAAATTTTATCACAGGGGAATAGAAGTTTGTCAATGTGTAGTTCAGAAAACAAAAAACTCTAATGATTACAAATTATATATGACAAATGTCCCTTAAAGTTTTGTTTTTATATACATAGAATGCTAAAACATTTTTATATATCATTTTGATTGGTAGGTTTACAGGACTTTCAGGGTAAAGTCATACATACACACGATTACAGAAAACCACAAGGATATGAAGACAAACGGGTTGTTATCATCGGGATAGGAAACTCGGGGGTGGACTCCGCAGTAGAGTTAAGCCGAGTGGCTAGCCAGGTAACTTACAGAACAGTCATCATTCTCTCTCCAGTGTTGTCGTTGTACTGTATACAGGGAAATATTCGTCCCCGTTTTACATTCAACCACTTTTGACCTCGTTGTCAGTACTAGTGGGCGAATTCAAAGCAATTTTTTTAATTTAACCAAAATTGTTGTGTTCATAAGAGAAGTTATCTATTACATACTGTTCATGGACAAATTCAAAACGGGACGAAACCGTTTGCTTGAACAAAACCACGAATTCAGATAGAAACTTAAGGCAAGCAATCCATATATATGGTTTTATTGATACATGTACATTATTGTAAAGCAGAATGGTAAAAAAAACCTCACGTAATTGTCCGCTGCTGTTCTATTGATAACGAAAGGTACATGTATATTATACATGTACATGCACAACAAAAATAACGTGCAATAGGCCTAACTGCAAAAGAGATCAAATTTGAACGTAGTTGGTGTATAGTTTACGTGCAATTTATTTAGTGTTTGATTTAAATTGATAGTAAAGACCAAGTAATCTTTTTCGGCAAATTATGAAAATCAAATTGTTGACGATTAATTAAAAGTTAAATGAATCAATTAGCACGAAATTAAAATTTGAAATTGAGTGAGCAAACAAAGCTTTAAATTGCAGGTATTTTTGAGTACTCGCAGGGGGGCGTGGATCTTCAACCGTGTTGGAGATAAGGGACAACCGGGTGACATGTTATTTTCCAACAGAGCCACAAGGTATGTAGTACCATGTACGTTTGCCTCTCCACATTGAAGAGTTCTTGAGGCTTTATACTTAAAAAGTGTTTTTTTTTTCCGTGGGTGGTTTTTTTTTTTTGCTTATTTTGTAGTATCATCTCATAGACCATAAATTTGATCGCAAAAAATGTGTCTAATAATATTCTTATACTTATCAACTCATAAATTGCAAATTTTCAAAATTATACATATTCTGGAATCATAACCAAACAAGAGGCCCAGGGGCCATATCGCTCACCTGAGCCTTAACTCTGATCAAATTAGCAGTGAAGTATCAAAATATCTTGACAACTAAGTACAGCAGATCTTGTTAAAAAAAAATTCAAAATCTGCCAATTTTTATCCACATCTTTTTTTTTTGTAAATACCAAGCCCCTTTTGTTGTTGTACCTGTAAGAAGATTTTTCTCTATTTCCTATATACCCCCCCCCCCATTTCCTGGCCCCACTTTTCTCTAGGGAATCATGGATTCATCAAACTTAAATCTGCATAACCTGTGCTTTCAAATTAAGTACTGGGTTTTAAACCGAAAACTTTTCCAGAATATTTTTAAATATTTTCTCTATGTATTCCTATGTAAAAATTCAAACTGCCATCGCGGCCCCGCCCTACAGCTAGGGACTGTGATTTTGCAAACTTGAATTTTCACTACCCGAGGATGCCTCTACACAAGTTTAAGCTTTTCATGCCAAATAGTCTTTAAAAGAAGATTTTTAAAGATTTTCTCTATATATTCCTATGTAAAAATTCATCCCCCATTGTGGCCTCACCCTACCCCTGGACTATTATTTAACAAACTTTAATCTATACGATCTGGGGATGCTTCCACTCAAATTTGGGCTTTCCTGGCCTAATAGTTTTTGAGAAGAAGATTTTTAAAGATTTTCTCTATATATAAATTTATCCCCCATTGTGGTCCCGCCCTACCCCCCGGTACCATGATTTGAACAAACTTGAATCTACATTATCTGAGGATGGTTACGTGCCAATTTGAGCTTTCTTGGCCAAATAGTTTTTAAAAGAAATTTTTTTAAAGATTTTCTCTATATATTCCTGTATAAAAATTTATCCCCCAATTGTGGCCCCACCCTACCCCTGGGGACCATGATTGTAACAAACTTGAATCTACACTATCTGAGGATGCTTCAACTCAAATTTGAGCTTTCCTGGCCTAGTATTTTATGAGAATAAGATTTCCTCTATATATTCCTATGTAAAAATCTATCCCCCCATTGTGGTCCCACCATACCACTAGGGACCATGATTTGAATTAACTTGAATCTACACTACCTGAGGATGCTTCCATTTTAGTTTGAGCTTTTCTGGCCTGATAGTTTTTGAGAAGAAGATTTTTAAAGATTTCCTCTATATATTCCTATGTAAAACTTGATCCCCCTCTTGTGGCCCCGCCCTACCCCCAGGGACTATGATATGAACAAACTTGAAACTACACTACTTGAGGATGCTTCCATTTTAATTTGAGCATTTGTGGCCTGATAGTTTTTGAGAAGAAGATTTTTAAAGATTTCCTCTATATATTCCTATGTAAAAAATTCATCCCCCTATTGTGGCTCCACCCTACCCCCGGGGACCATGATTTGAAAAAACTTAAATCTACACTACCTGAGAATGCTTCCATTTTAATTTGAGCTTTTGTGGCCTAATAGTTTTTGAGAAGATTTTTAAAGATTTCCTCTATATAATCCTATGTAAAACTTGATCCCCCTATTGTGGCCCCACCCTACCCACAGGGACCATGATTTGAACAAACTTGAATCTACACTACTTGAGGATGCTTCCATATTAATTTGAGCTTTTATGGCCAAATAGTTTTTGAGAAGAAGATTTTTAAAGATTTCCTCTATATATTTCTATGTAAAACTTGATCCCCTATTGTGGCCCCACCCTACCCCCGGGGACCATAATTTGAACTAACTTGAATCTACACTACCTGAGGATGCCTCCACACAAGTTTAAGCTTTTCTGGCCGAATAGTTTTTGAGAAGAAGATTTTTGAAAAATAATAACAAATTTTCAATAATTCTCAATTATCTCCCCTTTAAAGAGGGCGTGGCCCTTCATTTGAACAAACTTCAATCCCCTTCACCAAGTGATGCTTTGTGCCAAATTTGGTTGAAATCTGCCCTGTGGTTCTGGAGAAGAAGAAAATGTGAAAAGTTTACAACGACAACGCCGCCGACGCCAACGCCGACGACAACACCGACGACAGACAACGGACAAATTTTGATCAGAAAAGCTCACTTGAGCTTTCAGCTCAGGTGAGCTAAAAATCCACAACGAAGTTGGTGTTATACAATGTATATGAAAACTTCGTTTCCGGTGTTTTTGTTTTGTTTTGTTTTTTTTTTTTAAATTTTTTAAAAATTTGAAATAACTTTTTTTTTTCAATACGATCATAAAATTTGAAGCCTTTTTTCCTTTGTATACATGTATAATTTACTCTGTTGTTATGCTGCCAAATGTTCTATGATTTCTTATATTTTAGGGTTATTTTGAAATTACTGAGCTTCTTCCAAAGCACTGATGAGATGTTTGCAAAGAAACTGAATGAACGATTTGATCATGCCAAGTATTCACTACAGCCCAACTTCCCTCCGTTTTCCTCGCACCCCACTATAAATGATGACCTACCCAACAGAATCATATGTGGCTCTATCAAAATCAAACCTAATGTAAAGAAATTTACCAAGACCGGGGTTGAATTCGAAGACGGGACGTTTGAAGATGACATCGATGCTGTGATTTTGGCCACGGGTTACAGATTTGGGTTCCCCTTTCTAGATAAGTCAGTCATCGATGTAATAAACAACAAGGTAGAGCTGTACAAATCAATGTTTCCCCCTGACCTCGAAAAAAAGACTCTGGCCTGTATTGGATTTATTCAACCACTTGGCGCCATCATGCCTATCTCAGAACAACAATGTCGTCTGATCGCCAGGGTTGTCAAGGCAAGATGTTTAAATGGGTTTTTTTTATCTCTCAAAGAAAGATCTACCTTTTTCTTTCATTTTTTGAATCCAACGTCATTTGTCTTGCTCTGCTCGATAAAATTAATATAGAGTCGTGGATCGACTGTTTCCGCATTGTAGGGAGATGTCACGCTTCCTAGCAAAGAGGAAATGTGGACCGAGGTCCGTATGAAACTGGACGCCTTGCATAAAAAATATGTCGAAAGTCCAAGGCATACTATTCAGGTGGACTACCTTAACTATATGGATGAACTATCCAAATTGAATGGGAATTTTCCATATTTAGGTATTTTATGATAAGAATACATTCGCTAATTGATTAAATGCTACAGTATGTGATGCTTTATCCATGCGCAACATGATTTCTGCCTTTCTGACAAAAAATAAGGAAAATTATGACCTCAAAATTCATTGCAAAAACTTTTTGAAATACCTTAGGGTATCAATGCACATGAAATAGACAATTATCTTAATTTCATATTTACAGGCAAGTTGTTGTTGAAGGATCCAAAACTGGCTGCGTCCGTCTTCTTTGGTCCTGTAACACCTTACCAGTACAGGGTTATGGGTCCTGGAAAATGGCAAGGTGCCCGAGAAGCCATTTTCACTCAGATGGAGAGAGTTGACTATCCTTTTGCCACGAGGCCGCTTGGCTTTAAAATTGAAAAAGATCAAAAGAAAAGCTTTTGGAAATATTGCTTCTATTTCTTGATTTTAGCATTGCTTGTTCAATTCATTTTCAGGTAGTCAATGTGCTTAAACTGTGATTTTTTTATACAAAATACTTTTAAAATCTAATGAAGATAAATTTCATTTTTATTCAGATTTTCTAAATATATTCTTTTGAGGACAGTTTTTGAAAGAAATTTATATACATGTTTTCATACTAGAAAATTCTTTTTTTTTAAAATGTCAGATATCCTTAAGGCTAAGTTCCATTTCAATAAATCTTCAACAGTGTTCTTTTATCATTAATAATTGTACATCTTACTGAAACAGTGCACTAGCTTAATTGTCAGAACTATTTTCCTCCCATGTGAATGTGAAATATTATATAAATAGTGCCTGTTTGGGAGGGTAACAGTTGAAATTGACACCCCGAGAATACCATTGTCAACCGACGCGAAGCGGAGGTTGACAATGGTTTTCGAGGGGTGTCAATTTCAACTGTTATCCTCCCAAACAGGCACTATTTATTTTGTTATACTGAATGTCTTTTTTAAAATTTTTAAGAAAATTTTACTGCTTTTATATAGGAATAACGTGAATTCTACAGCGAACCGTACGCGCATAATTTTCGCGCATGTAACATTTTTTTAATGTTACCCGTTGCCAAGTGCGTTGCTAACGCTGAGGGTAATAGTAAATATTATTAACTGCGTCTTAACCAATCAGATTTCAGTATTTAACATGAAAGTATAACAAAATGATATATCTTTTATACTGATACGTAATAAAAACAATACCGGCTTATGCATATATTGGGCCTTTGCCAATTATTGTAATTGTGTTTTCTATTAATTGTTTAATGCATACTGATGTTTAGGTACATTATTTGGACTTTACATGACGTCAACAGTCTCTCATAAAGAATTACATCTTTACAATCGATAATCTTCATGTCATGATGTCAGAATCCCGCCTGATGAATTATAGAAATATATCTGAACATGTCAGATGTCAATTTAAAGTTTATGCTACGAAATAAAAATATCCTTTAATAGTTACACTTCATTAACACTTTATTGCATGGTGTATTATGTATAAGCACTGAGAATTACTTTCACACTGGTGTGTTTATAGTCAGTTCATACGAACACTGTTTCTCATAACTTGATTGAAGTTTTGCAAATGAATATTAGCTCCAAAGACCAAAAAACAGAATTAATAATTATATCAATAAAAAATTTTTTTATTTTTTTATTTACATTCATTAAACTGTTAAAGCATTTAGAAAATATAAATGCATTGCTACAAAACATCGTAGAAAAGCGAACCCTTTCAAAATTGGCATTCTATTTACAAGTTCACCATCTAAATTCTTGCACTGAAGTCTGAGAATGGATTAAAAAAGAAAGAGTGGATTAATAGATTGGTATAGATTTTATTGTAAGTGAACTGCATAGATACAATATCACAGCTATTTCCACAAATTCTTGTGTTTGTATATATATATATATATAAAATATTATGTCACTGTCAAAAAAATCTTTTCATAGAAGGAATTGTGGACGGAACAAAAAAATGTCAACACAATTGTTGACTCCCTCTCCCTAAATAATAATAAAATTAATATATATTTTTAAAAAAAACAAAAAACAAATATATTTCAAAAATTAAATTAAATCATGTACATGTATGCTTAGAATATGAGTATATGGATTCTTTGACACTTGGTGGTGAGCTTAGATAGTTAGCACTGAAACTGAAAAGTAAACTATATATATTTTTGTTGAAATAATCTTCACTGAGACTTTGCATCTTTCACTACTGGTGACCTGGACCATCTAACCTTCACAGTTTATTAAGCTGGTAGGATGATGATCCCCGTTATGTCGGTATAACCTCCACCTGCTGCGATGGCGCGGACAATCATGTACACCTTTAGGCGAGACATGCTGGTGATTGAGTCAGGTAGACGGAATGTAACCCTCGTAGACAGTGTCTCCTGCCATTGGACGATATCGCTTCCCCCCTGAGCTGTTCCTGCAGATACCTCAAACCGCAAAGGATGCTGGGAACTAAAAATCCCGTCCCACGAGACATCAAATTCCTTGTCACTGCCTCTCCATGTCATGGACAATTCCTTAGAAGCTACAAACAAGTATTGAAGAAGTTATCAGATGCTTGTTAAAAGAACAAAATATATATCACTTATCCATTTCTGAGGCATACAAATATTTCTTGGGACATAATGCATCAGCTGTTCGAATTTATAACACTAGAAATCATCAAATACATGTAGCACTTAGGTCAGCATATAAGTGATTATTTTATTTTTATGTAAAATAAACATTGTATCCTAATAAAAAATTCTACTTTTTTTAATATATTTGGTACACGTACCATCTTTGAGGGGGTTGCCAGACTCCACAGTAAGGTTATAGTGTAGAGGCAAGCTACGCTCCAGTAGTTTGTTGATCGCCTGAAGGGTCACATTTATCTGCCCTTGTCCTAGCTCCACATTCCCTATGTTGGTAAACAGGATCTCCTGGGCATCAGAAAATGTCAGCCCTTCTCCATTCAGGTTGTACTGGTTACTGCTGACGGAGAGCTACATGTATAAAAGATTTTCTATTTTCAATACTTAGTATTTAAAGAGCATAAAAGTACCAGTAGTTGATTTATTCACTTGGGTAAAATCTTGCAAAGTACCATACTAAGGTGTGATATTTGCACTACTATACGTCAACAAAGGACTATGTGCACTTTAATGCATTTTTTGCCCCCAAAATTAAAGTTTTATTAAGAGCTTTAAAAATAAGGTGGAAGATAGTTAGAATCATATTGAAAATAAGGGTGCAAACGATTATCACCACAGTGACGTCATAATGTAGAATTGGTGTCATGAAGATTGCCTAATTTTGATAAATTGATGTTTTGTAGCAAAATATGGGTGTTTTCCGATGTTTTTTCGACTGGGAAACATCAAGCGGAGGCTTGCTCAAGTTACATTTCTTAGTATTAAGTGTATAATGATCTGAAGAAAAACATGTTAAAATCTTACTTGAGCAGACCTGTGCTCTATACTTCCGAATGCAAAATATAAAGCAAAAATGAAAATATTTTTATTTGTTTACAAATTTGCAGGAATTAGGTCATTTAGTTGATGTCATAGATCAATAGGGAATGAGCAATGATAACTAAAATCAAGATTAAAGTGATAGGCGTCCACTGTACAATGATTGTTTGAGATTTGATTTTTATACAACACTATTTAAAAATTGGTTAAAATTGGGGGCAGATAATTGACCATACTACACATAGTCCTTTTACAGCACACTGCACAAGCAACATTCATTACCTATTCAATCAACAATTAACCTAGGCTAGGGCTGTGTTTCACAAAAGAACTTATCACGCAAGACCAAATCAATTAATAAATGATATATTGATCACAAACTAATTAATGTTAACTTTTATTCTAAGGGCTGTAAAATATGATTATAGAAGTCCAAATAAGCTGTATATTAAGGTGTAATATCCCTCTGCTATTAATTTTACCATATATTTTTTTTTTTTATTTCATATTGATTTTCATGAAAGTCAATATAAATACAAAATTAAAAATATTAAATGTATATGAAAATAATATATAGTTTTATACACTGTCATTTCATATTATAAAACATAATGAAGTGCTGATTTTTAGTTCAGAATAGCACTTTGTAATATAGGTTGCTTCAATCAGCAAGAGTTATCTTTCTATATCGAACACTATTGGAAGGTTTTTACATACATGTTTTACATTCAGTACATGATAAATTGCCACAGTTTCAAATTTTTCAGAAAAGTTTTTCTTTTAATTTGGATAAGATAATAGTAAATGGATCCATGTGTTTGAGAAGTGCTAAAAATGTAAACGAGAGCATTTTTATTTGTTATAACACAAAAAGGGGATCAAATGAATGATCTTCAAGTAATTGGTATAATCTTGATTTAGGGATATGTTGCCTTGAATAAAATGTGATATTGTTTTTTTTTTTTAAATTTTGTTTTCCCATATATGCTCTCTCAGAGTAGAAATTCCTTACTCAATTTAAAACATTTGAAATGTTATAACTAATAAGTTTCAAATGATGATAAACAAGTCTACATTTGCAATTTTGTTGGCCAGGTTTTTCCAAATTATAATTCATTCACCTCTGTGAACGAGCTATTAAAAGAGAAATCAAAATTTTCTAGCAAAAAATTCTCTAGCCTAAAACATCAAACACAAACTGTTCAAGTACTAAACTAGTACATAAAGTTAAGTTATATTTCTACAAGAATAGAATTCCTGGGTCCCTCGCCGGTCAAGCAGTATACTAGTATCGACCAAGGCTGATTTAGGAACTTGACCAAGGTATTTGTGGTATAAACACTTGGTATAAATTTCATGTAAATCCGTCAAAATTTGTAGGCATGAGGGCGCTTACAAGGTCAATGTTTGGATAAAACGGAGTCTTTATTGTGGTCAAAGTCCCATAACTCCAACAAAAAGTATCGATCAATGCTGATTTTCGAACTTGACCAAAGTATTAGTGGTATAAACATTTGGTATAAATTTAATGAAAATCCGTCAAAGTTTGTAGGCATGCGAGCGCTTACAAGGTCAATGTTTGGATAAAACGGAGTCATTATTGTGGTCAAAGTCCCATAACTCCAACAAAAAGTATCGACCAATGCTGATTTTCAAACTTGACCAAAATATTAGTGGTATAAACATTTGGTATGAATTTAATGAAAATCCGTCAAAGTTTGTAGGCATGAGAGCGCTTACAAGGTCAATTTTTGGATAAAACGGAGTCATTATTGTGGTCAAAGTCCCATAACTCCAACAAAAAGTATCGACCAATGCTGATTTTCGAACTTGACCAAAGTATTAGTGGTATAAACATTTGGTATAAATTTAATCAAAATTTGTAGGCATGAGAGCGCTTACAAAAAAGTGTGACGCACGGACGCAAGCCCGGCATTTCTATGTCCCCGCTCCGCGTTGCGGAAGGGGACAAAAAAAAATTAATCCATCAGGGTAGGGGGAATGGTATATACATGTATTTATTGCCTCATAAAAATTTGCTTCTTGTGATTTTTTGTAAAAGTTTTTATTACTTTTTTGCCCCTGCTAAAAGTTTCTTTTTCTATATTTAAATTTTAAAAAATGTTGTCTTCCAACATAAATTGGGGCCTAGCACCACCTCCCTTGTTGCTACATGCCTTGATAATTGTGAGTTAATTAAAAGAAACGAAGTGAGATTATTTTCTACAGAAGTTATCTCTCTTATCAGTGGGATTTTCAACTTTTATATAAATTTTGTTCATTGAAAATGAATCCATGAAACTGAAAATATTTCTTTTGTAAAACGCAGTCCAGGGTCACTGTATTTTAGTAAAAAACAATATAATGAAAATTTATTTACAGGTATACAATTACCAGTACATGCAAGTCAGGTTTAAACCCGTTACCCATCTAAGTGGAGTCTTAACTTGCCTTGTACTGCTGCACACCGATTTTGTCCTCCACCCCACTCCACACAATCTTCAGGTTGTTGGTCACGCTCTGATAATAATCCAGGGCTGGGTACTCGGTCAGTGACAGGGGTAGGGTCCTGATGACAGCCAAGGCCATGGAGGGGGGCTGGTCATAAATGGTCACACCATCAGACGATAAACTAGAGATCAGTCCAGCCTTGTTCTGACACTGTAAAGTGGAGTACACGGTTTTCCCCTGGAGAACGCTGGCATCAAAGTCTTTATATGTTCTACGGCTATCAATATTAATTCTCTCAAAGCTCTGAACCTCAATGCCTTTTGGCTGGTACCCTATGAAAATGTTTTGAAGAAATACATGTAAAATTATGATTAAAAAAATTATGAATAAACACTTTGGCATGAAACTTTTGCAGGCAATTCCTCATATCCAAACAATGACCTGCATTATCTAGGTCAAAATGCAGTCAACCAAGTATCGTAATATGGGTTCACATTATGATTGGATGTATTTTTCAGAGTATCCCAAAAATATTTACATGGGCAATCAAGATCATAATAAAAGATCTTGACACAAATTTTTTGTATGCAGTGCCAAGTTTAATTTCTCATCAGCCAATATTTTATTTTGTAATAAAAATATTTAAGATTACCATTACATCAAATGAAGTTTCTAAAATGATAAACAGTCATCATCATATTGATGCAAAGTCCACAATACTGTTTCAGGAAAGTCGGAGACATTATTCAATAAACTGGCATCACAGGCATGTCTTTGTTGATTTCAAGCTTGTTCTTTAATCTTCATGCATTAAATTCTACATGTATTTCTGAATCTTCCTCTATCCTTGTTACCCATCACTAAACACACCATCTGACACATGCTACTGGTTTATGAAGGTACCCATATATGCTGTACTTACCTATTGCCCATTCACAGTAATCCAGACCGGATTCATCATCAGTAACCTTCCAGTTGACGTACACTGTATTCTCCTTCCACGAATCCAGATCCTCTCCTTTGAAACACATGAAAGACATCTTGCATAAGAGTTTTGATAAATATGTCAATGACTTGCAAAACAGTGAAAAAAAGCTTTTTTGCATGACATGGGCAAGTTTTTCTATAAAATGCCATGAAAAAAGTGAAGTAATTAACCTTTAAGAAAAAAAGATTTCAAGTTTTTCTGATAAATACATTACAACCCAGTAGAGTTTTTAGCTTCAGTTGTGATGTAAAAATAACTTTTCAAAACAAGGATTTATTAATTAATATATCTTATTAATAATGTATGTAAATAAGTATGAAGTACCAATGAAATCTCCATCCAAAACTTCTTCAATAATTGGGGAGGTCAGATCCACAAGAATTTTATCGGAATAAGAAATGCCCTCAAACCCTGCTGAGTTTTTGGCTACAGTTGTAATATAAATGTAGGAGTTATGGATCAAAGTCACCAGGGAGTTGTATGCAAAGTTTGACAATCCTACACTCTGGAAATTCTGCAACTGTGTTCCTCCTTTAGTGTATCCTGTAATTTAAAAATATGACATTCAAGTCATGCAAGTAGTTGCAATCAGTCTTGGAAATTCCATGTACAGTGTTGACAAAATCAAGTCTATATAATTTCATTTTGCTGATAGATAAGTGATTCAATTCCTTGATGAATTGCGATTATTTACCAATTGCCCACAGGTACTCTGTGATGGAACTGACATCCTCAATAAAGCTCCAGGATCCATGTACTGATCCCCACTCATGCAGGTACACCACATGGGCCTGTACATGTAATCCACTCGTTCCCTTGTTCTGATCCCTCTCCACATGTTCCACCACTATATTATCCACATAGATCCCAGTCCTGTCATCCACACTGCCCAGTTCAAACACGGCAGACCCTTCCCTGGCCACAAAGTAGAAGGTGTGTTTGTGCCAAGAAATCTCCTCCCTGGCCGTAGACTGCCCACCATCTCCTCTGTAGGCCTTGGTGTAGATCAGGAACACATGCTTTTTGTCGTCTACCTGAACAAAGCCCTCTTTGTTGGACTGTGTAGAACTGCTGATGGACAGGTGACTGGAGAAGAAACTGACTCGGTACAACCCTCCCACCATCAGACCACTCAGAATCTGACTCACACTACCCCTGACAAACAAGAAGGAGCGCCCATTCCTGGCCAGGTTCTTGTTGGAAGACACCACTGCAGCACACCCTTCAATGGACAAATTCCAGCTGCTGGGCATATAGTCCACACTCACATTACAAATGTTGGTGGCATTCACCTCCCCTGACTGCAACACATTAGGGGATGTCTCAAAAGATGGATTGTTTAGAATGTTGCTCCCTGAGTGGAAGAGATACTGTGGTTCTGGGGGAGTGGTATCTATAGTGACTCCATCAGAGACAACCACAGTGGACTTGTAGCCAACATTGTCCACAGCATACACCTTGTTGAAGTAGGTGCTACCTAAAGGAAATGAAAAACAACTCACTTCAAAGAAGTTATCTTCAGAATGAAAACAACTAAAGCAGCAATGGTAAAAAGAACAAGAGGCCTGGGGGCCATATCACTCACCTGATCAACAATAGCGTTAACTCTTATCAAATCAGCATTTCAGTATCAAAATCAAAATATCCTGACAACTAAGTACAGTAGATCTTGCTCCAAAAAAAAATCTGCTGATTTATATCCACATATTTCTACGGTAAATACCAAGCCCCTTTTGTTGTTTACGTATTTGTAAGAAGATTTTTCTCTTTTCCTAATTTCCTATATCCCCCCCCCCCCATACACAAACACACTTTGTGGCCCAACTTTTCACTAGGAAATCATGTTTTAATCAAACTTTAATCTGCACAACCTGTGCTTTCACACTATATCTTCCCATGTAAAAAATTAACACCCCCCCCCCCCCCAATGTGGCCCCATCATAACCTGGGGATCATGATTTTAACAAACTTGAATCTACACTTTCTGAGGATGCTTCCACACAAGTTTAAGTTTTTCTGGCAAAATGGTTTTTGAGAAGAAGATTTTTAAAGATTTTCTCTATACATGACATTCCCATGTAAAAAATTGACGCCCCCAATTGTGGCCCCATCCTACCCCTTGGGACAACCATGATTTAAACAAACTTGAATCTACACTATCTGAGGATGCTTCCACACAAGTTTAAGTTTTTCTGGCCAAATGGTTTTTAAGAAGATTTTTTAAGATTTTCTCTACATATTCCTAATATAAAAATTTGACCCCCCCTCCCCATTGTGGCCCCACCCTACTCCTGGGGACGCCATGATTTAAACAAACTTAAATCTACACCATCTGAGGATGCTTCAACTCAAATTTGAAATTTTCTGGCCTAATAGGTTTTGAGAAGAAGACCTTTATAGAAAACTGACAAATTTTGATCAGAAAAGCTCAGGTGAGCTTTCAGCTCAGGTGAGCTTAAAATTATTGGATTTCCTTCATGTATTTGAAAAGAAAATGAAAATTTTATAATTAAGCAGAAGTTGATCTGACCAATATTTTTACAGAAACAAGAGGCCCATGGGCCACATCGCTCACCTGAGGAACAATAGGTATGATAAAATCAGCTTAATGGAGTCATAATACAAACTATCTGGACAATGTACAATAATACATGACATGTTGATCCTGTATAAATAAAATCCATTTTCCCCTGGATATTCTTATGTTTATAATCATTAGTCCCTTTTATAACAGGACGATTTTATAGTCATATCATATGTTGAGTATTGCAGTTCTCAAAAAGATCCTTAACAATTGTTTATATATGGGATATAAACGTACATAAACTTTGAACCTTCTTGTGAGGCCAAAGAATTGTCCTGGGGCCAAAGTCTAAACAATTATAAAGAATCATCTGGCTGATTAGTTTCTGAGAAGAAGATTTTAAAAAATTTACCATATATATTCCTTTGTTAAACTTTGACCCCCCCATTGTGGCCCCACCCTACCCCTGGGGATCATGATTTTCACAACCTTGAATTTACATTACCTGAGGACACTTCCACACAAGTTTAAGCTTTCCTGGCTGATTAGTTTCTGAGAAGAAGATTTTTAAAGATTTACCATATATATTCTTATGTAAAACTTTGACCTTCCATTGTGGCCCCACCCTACCCTCGGGGGTCATGATTTTCACAGCTATGAATCTACACTACCTGAGGATGCTTCCACACAAGTTTCAGCTTTACTGGCTGATTAGTTTCTGAGAAGAAGATTTTTAAAGATTTACTCTATATATTCCTATGTAAAACTTCGATCCCCCATTGTGGCCCCACCCTGCCCCCGGGGGTCATGATTTTCACAACTTTGAATCTACACTACCTGAGGATGCTTTCACATAAGTTTCAGCTTTCCTGGCTGATTAGTTTCTGAGAAGAAGATTTTTAAAGATTTACTCTATATATTCCTATGTAAAACTTCGACCACCCATTGTGGCCCCACCCTACCCCCGGGGATCATGATTTTCACAACTTTGAATCTACACTACCTGAGGATGCTTTCACACAAGTTTCAGCTTTCCTGGCTGATTAGTTTCTCAAAGGAAGATTTTTAAAGATTTACACTATATATTCCCATGTAAAACTTGGACCCCCCGTTGTGGCCCCACCCTACCCTCGGGGATCATGATTTTCACAACTTTGAATCTACACTACATGAGGATGCTTCCACACAAGTTTCAGCTTTCCTGGCTGATTAGTTTCTGAGAAGAAGATTTTTAAAGATTTACTCTATATATTCCTATGTAAAACTTTGACACCCCATTGTGGCCCCACCCTACCCCCGGGGGTCATGATTTTCACAACTTTGTATGTACACTACCTGAGGATGCTTTCACACAAGTTTCAGCTTTCCTTGCTGATTAGTTTCTGAGAAGAAGATTTTTAAAGATTTACTCTATATATTCCTATGTTAAACTTCGACCCCCCATTGTGGCCCCACCCTACCCCCAGGGGGTCATGATTTTCACAACTTTGAATCTACACTACCTGAGGATGCTTCCACTCAAGTTTCAGCTTTTCTGGCTGATTAGTTTCTGAGAAGAAGATTTTTAAAGATTTACTCTACATATTCCTATGTAAAACTTCGACCACCCATTAAGGCACCACCCTACCCTCGGGGGTCATGATTTTCACAACTGTGAATTTACACTACCTGAGGATGCTTCCACACAAGTTTCAGCTTTCCTGGTCTTATGGTTCATGAGAAGAAGATTTTTAAAGATTTACTTTATATATTCCTATGTTAAATTTCGACCCCCAATTGTGGCCCCACCCTACCCTCCGGGGTCATGATTTTCACAAATTAGAATTTACACTACCTAAGGATGCTTCCACACAAGTTTCATCTTACCTGGTCTTATGGTTCATGAGAAGAAGATTTTAAAAGTTTACTCTGTATATTCCTATGTAAAACTTCGACCACCCATTAAGGCACCATCCTACCCTCGGGGGTCATGATTTTCACAACTGTGAATTTACACTACCTGAGGATGCTTCCACACAAGTTTCAGCTTTCCTGGTCTTATGGTTCATGAGAAGAAGATTTTTAAAGATTTACTTTATATATTCCTATGTTAAATTTCGACACCCAATTGTGGCCCCACCCTACCCTCGGGGGTCATGATTTTCACAAATTAGAATCTACACTACCTGAGGATGCTTCCACACAAGTTTCAGCTTTCCTGGTCTTATGGTTCATGAGAAGAAGATTTTCAAAGATTTACTCTGTATATTCCTATGTAAAACTTCGACCCCCCATTGTGGCCCCACCCTACCCCCGGGGGTCATGATTTTCACAAATTAGAATCTACACTACCTGATTATGCTTCCACACAAGTTTCAGCTTTCCTGGTCTTATGGTTCATGAGAAGAAGATTTTTGAAAATTTCTCGAAAATTTTCATAAATTCCTAATTATCTCCCTTTGCAAAAGGGCGTGATCCTTAATTTTCACAAATTTAAATCCCCTTAGGCTAAGGATGCTTTGTGCCAAGTTTGGTTGAAATTGGCCCAGTGGTTCTTGAGAAGATGTTGAAAATGTGAAAAGTTTACAGACAAACGGACAGACGGACAGACAGACAGACGGACGACAGACAAAATGTGATCAGAATAGCTCACTTGAGCTTTCAGCTCGGTGAGCTAAAAACATAAACATTTTTATTATACGAGAACTATAACAACACAAATGGTGTTATATCTATAACTTACTGTGGTTGAGGGGAGTGGTCAGAGTCCTGGAGACTGAGGTGTGTAGCCCTACTGCCTCCCATCCAACATGTCCACACTCCACGTCGGCATGCTTTCTTGTGACTTGAGGGGTGGATCCTACACACCAGTAGTAGACTCTGACCCCCGAACCAACGTCTGAAAACCCGTGCCAGTGAGCCGCTACAATGTCTGACTTATTCTGGAACTCCCAGTCATGCAAGCCTAAATATGACAGTAAACTTTGCAATGTTAACTAACAACAAACAATTAAATGTAGTAACGGTCAATTTTCAATGAATTGTTATTTTTATGAATTATTCTTTTTTAAAATAAGAAGAAAACTTTTTATATTTCAGTCTGTTTTAAAACTGAGCAGCCTTCATACCTATTCCATCAAATACAATGCCCTCCACAGGCTTGTATTTGTCTGGCTTGAATCCGTCGGATGACTCGGTGTGATGGATATCCGAGAATCCATAAGCCTGGACGTTACTATAGTAGGTGATTCCTGGCAGGAGAACAGAGGACCTCATGATATCAAATGAGGTCTGTGTCCCTGGAAGGTCCTCTTCAGTGTCCATGATGTCATGTCCTATCATGCAATTAAATTACTAAATAGCTTGTTAACAGTGACCAAAAAAAGTACCAAAAGTTGATATAGGTATTACAGAAAAATGGCAAATTATATCTTTAATGACAACTGTCAAACTTCAGAGCAGTATCTTTATACTATTTACAGTATTGTATAACTGTATACCTCCTGGATATGTGCTGATGTATAGATGGAATGTCTTGATTGCATTCTCAGCATCCAGAAACTTGTTCTTCCATTCAACACTGAAAGGATAGCCTCCTTTCATAAAGTCTTGATCTACAAAACTGTTTCCCAACATCTTTTCTCTTACCTGCAAAAGACATTACTAAGTACATGTATTAAATAAAAATCATTAATAATAGACCCCACAAATTTAATGCATCAAACATTTAATTAAACTTCGTCAGAGTCATTTAATCCCTTTTTTTAGATTTCAAAGTTCATCTCGAGGGGGGAGGGGAAATAAATGAACATGTATTTTTGTAAAGATACAATGATGGCTCTTGAAATTTTACAAAAGTTGTCAAGCTCTTGCATTCTGTACACTCAACTGATTCAAGTTTTTAAAACTTATCTAATTGACTTACAGCACTGCCTAGTTTGTTTGTTACAGAAGGCCTCTCTGTTGCAATAGTCACACCATCGGATTTAAAAATTGCAAAGGTGTTTTCATCATACCAAACTTTCAGGAAAAAGGAATATTTCACTTTCTCCTTCAAGTAAACCCCTGTAACATAATTCATCAATTTAAATGTATCATCAAATAAAATGTTTTCAACAATATTAGCACAAATTACTTAAAACATTTACAAAATCTTCAGGTACATGTAATCTAGCAAAATCTCCTGCTTATCTATAAACCAGGTTTATTAACGAGATGCAAAGCTTTTGAGAATGTTCCTGTTAATGAATATTTAACCTTGTTCAGTCTGGTAGATTTGCTTCAAATTCTGTCCTGCATCATGCCAGATCCTCTCAGTGGCCTGATGAAAGACACCCTCTGGGGAGGGTTTTTCCGTGTACCCCACACTCCACTGGTACCTAAAAGCACAGAGAATAAAAATTGTGTTAGAGGACAAATCAAAGTACCGGGTATTTACATTTTTAAATTCAATCATATCAGAAATGTTAATGTCATGTCCCAAATACCAAGTAACAAGAAGTTCCCATAATCATTGATAAAACCTACCCTAAGAAATAAGCCACCTTTGGACCCAATAAAGTATAATTTTGCTTTTGACAAGTTATTCTTTTCAAGAAAGCAATAATATTGTTATGCATATTTTTACTCATTCTCTACAAAAAAAGTATATTTTTTGGTGTCACACAGAATCTAGCATAGCAAACAATACCACACCATATTATAACTTCACAAGTTTTGCTTCAAGTGTCTTACAGCATAGCAAAAATGAGTTAAGCTTTGCATTTAAAAGTCATACAATACCAGTTTTTGACTCTGTAAAAAAATGAATGAATTAACCATTTCTTTCTAGTTTTAGAGAGAGAGAGAGAGAGAGAGAGAGAGAGAGAGAGAGAGAGAGAGAGAGAGAGAGAGAATATTTATAAAACAGAATAGTTGGTAAAAATATAAATTATTCCCTTTTTATACATTTACTTGATTTTACATTTTTTAAAATGGTTTTGGAGAACATACCAATCAGGAGCATCTCCAAAGTTGTTGACTATAGCCCAGCGTCCCTGTAGCACCACATTGGATGGAGTGTAGTCTACATCCTGGGTCCCACTTCCTGCTACATCATACACTTGTAATATGTTGTTCTGATCTGTAGCAAAGTATTCAACGTTGTGTCTTAATTAAGAAGAAGTCTATGACAACTCAACAACGTCTCATATATTATCAACATTATCGGCAAATTTTATTACTGGCATTCAAAAAGGTGATTTTCACTGTAAAATCAAAATGAATCCACACAACTATCTGGAAAGTTTTATAATATCTTTTTTAATATATATCCAATATTGAAACATTCAAGATATCTTTTTTATTTGTCATTCAGTTTTTTACAAACCAAGAAAATAATGAGACTTTAAAAAAAAAGAGGAATATGAATCACTATTGAAGCAAAAGTCTATGCCAAAAATAGGAAAACTAACTTTTAGAGATTACTTTTTTTGAAGATGAACTATTACAGATACAAGAAAATCATTAGTCTCAAAATTTCAGGCAACTGGAAAATTATCTTAATTAGTCTTAATCAAGACTAACAAGAAAAAAGAGAGCGCCACTGACAACTAGAAAAATTGTCCAGATTTTAAAACATGAAAGATAATTAACTGACTATTAAAGGGCATGAGATGACAATACTGACTGTTAGAAGAAACATCCTGACAAGCGGTTCCTGAGGGGTGACAGAATTTGTCCTGTGGTGCACAGACACAATGACCTTCACAGGTGAAGGCCACACATCGCCTGGTCAATGACAGGTCACCACCTGGAATTTTCTCAAACTGAGAGTGAATTATGGCACTTTCCAATCCCACCTGGAAATAATGAAAAATTGACACTGTTAGATTAAATGAGGCAATAGTTTTCTATAAAAGACTAATGGTGAAGTGCAGATGAGTTTTATACATATGATGAAGCAATGGTGTCTCTCATATGGATGACTGTTTCGATATCTATGTTGAAGTTAACTGAATTTTTCTATCTTAGAAACTCGGATGATATCTCGTTAAAGATTTAATATCCATCAACTATCCCATCTCCTTTACTTATCAGAAAAAATAAAACATTACTGAACTGTTTATGAACTTTATTTACAATCACGAACTCAAAAACACACAAACTCCACCAAGAATTTTGACAGAAGTCACTTGATAGAGGCATTTTTTTTTAAATACTTGTATTGCTCGTTTTCCTTTTCATGAAACCATGAGACCAAGCCCAAGGGAAATTACAATACTGTAAGTGAAATGTTTTTATATGCATTTAATGCCATTTTCCATGAATTTTCCTCGGTAAAATGTATTTTTATCCAACTAATTGAATACAAATTTTAATATCTGATATTCGCATCGTTCAGCAGTTAATCAAGTATTTGTTATTTGTTCACAACACTAGAATTAAATCAAGTATTTAATAGCAATATCATTACTAACTGAAAACAAGTGAAAAGCTGTCAATGTGACAGCAAACCGGGTTTTCTTTTATGTAAACTGTATCCATAATCCATGTCAACCCTTATCCAGTGAAATGGAGTACCCTACATGTATATGCAACATTTTGCCAAAAAATGACTAAGTTCAAAAGCTAGTATTTTTTTAATAAATTATCGGAAATCAAAATCCTAGCAATCTGCACACCTCTGATATATGTACAATTGATCTGCAAAAGAACAACTTCCTATCTTGAGAACTGTAGGAGGAGTTATCCGTACAATGAGGGTTCCCTATATGCAATATTTTGCCAAAAAATGACTAAGTTCAAAATCTGGTATTTTTTCGATAAATTATCGGAAATCAAAATCCTAGCAATATGCACACCTCTGATATATGTACAATTGATCTGCAAAAGAACAACTTCCTATCTTGAGAACTGTAGGAGGAGTTATCTGTACAATGAGGGTACCATATATGCAATATTTTGCCAAAAAATGACTAAGTTCAAAAGCTGGTATTTTTTCCATAAATTATCAGAAATCAAAATCCTAGCAATATGCACACCTCTGATATATGTACAATTGATCTGCAAAAGAACAACTTCCTATCTTGAGAACTGTAGGAGGAGTTATCCGTACAATGAGGGTACCCTATATGCAACATTTTGCCAAAAAATGACTAAGTTCAAAAGCTGGTATTTTTTCGATAAATTATCGGAAATCAAAATCCTAGCAATATGCACACCTCTGATATATGTACAATTGATCTGCAAAAGAACAACTTCCTATCTTGAGAACTGTAGGAGGAGTTATCCGTACAATGAGGGTTCCCTATATGCAATATTTTGCCAAAAAATGACTAAGTTCAAAATCTGGTATTTTTTCGATAAATTATCGGAAATCAAAATCCTAGCAATATGCACACCTCTGATATATGAACAATTGATCTGCAAAAGAACAACTTCCTATCTTGAAAACTGTAGGAGGAGTTATCCGTACAATGAGGGTACCCTTTTGGCAGCCGCCCGCCCGCCCGCCATTTTCACCATTTTAATAACCGGATTTTTCCGTTGGAAAACCCGGTTAAAAACACATTTTAATCTTATATTACTTTATACATATACCTGTTTTTGTATTTGGTATACAAGTGAATATTGAAATATACAATTTTACATGCATATTAAAATACCGGTATACATTTTACAATGTATTGAAAAAAACAAGAATTAGGATTCTAAAATTTAATTAAAATCACAAAAAATTAAACAAAAAAGATTTAAACATTTTGGTTAAATCAATCACTAAAACAACAGAGAGAAAGAAATTCAATGTAACAGTAAAAGTTTTCAGATTAATACAGGATATTCTATTATGAACATGTTACCTTGTTAACAGCCCACATGGTGATGTATACAAACTTCTGGTTGGCATCATAGTTACTGGTCTTCACCTTCGCTGTCTGTACAATCCCCTCATCATACTTATCGTCACCAGAGTTTGTGTACTCCACTCGAGCAGGTGTACCTGGCTCCTGATGTTATAATACAGAAGTATAAAAAAACTTGTCTAACTTCAATCAAAAGTCTAAGAGATGGCAATTTAGTCTGCTTTTGTGCAACAATATTTTCTTTGGCAAGCTACCAGGATTTCCCTAACCTGAATGTTGAGTATTCATCTATATAAATTCTTCTTTTGAATCTAAGACATATTTTTAAGATCAAGAATGGAGAATTATCTGAATAAATTTCTTAATTAACAAGAGATGTTTGTGAAACACTTATGCCCCCCTCCCTTGGAAACATCCACAAAGAAAATGAATGTAAACTGCAAATAACTGGAATTTTTCTATGTCCAAGAGCCATAACTCTGTAGAAAATTGCTCAAACATACCCAATATCGAACTTGACCTAGATATTATCATGATAAACCTGTATACTAAATTTCATTGCAATACATTCATCCTCTGCGAAGAAAGTGAGCAGAAACTGCAAATAACTGGAATTTTTCTACGTCCAAGGGCCATAACTCTGTTGAAAATTGCTCGATCATACCCAATATTGAACTTGACCTAGATATTATCATGATAAAGATGTATACCAAATTTCATTGCAATACATTCATATTCTGCAAAGAAAATGAGCGGAGACTGCAAATAACTGGAATTTTTCTACGTCCAAGGACCATAACTCTGTTGAAAATTGCTCGATCATACCTAATATCGAACTTTACCTAGATATTATCATGATAAACATGTATACCAAACTTCCATGAAGACAGTGGGTAAACTGTTCATTTTGTCTCTATATGTTGAATACCCAATTAAGTTAGCCACTACCCATAAAAATAGAGCCAATATTAATGTAGTAGAGGGTAAATTGTATCAGTCTCTTTATATTACATGCAAGTACCTCATTAAAGCCATCGTCCATCAAGGTTGAGCATACATTGATGTAGCAGAAGGAGAAGTGTATCAAAGTCTCTATAAATAAAGTACCTCATTGAGGTCACTGCCCATGAAGGTTGAGCACACATTGATGTACATGTAGTAGTGGAAGAACTGTATCAAAGTCTCTATGTATTAAGTACCTCATAAAGGTCAGTGCCCATGAAGGTCGAGCCCACATTGATGTAGTAGTGGGAGAACTGTATCAAAGTCTCTATATATAAAGTACCTCATTGAGGTCACTGCCCATGAAGGTTGAGCCCACATTGATGTAGTAGTGGGAGAACTGTATCAAAGTCTCTTTGTATAAAGTACCTCATTGAGGTCAGTGCCCATGAAGGTTGAGCCCACATTGATGTAGTAGTGGGAGATCAGAGAGTGAAGGTCAGCGAATCCTAACCAGGCCAGATTGACGGCCGTCTTCTCCCACGTCATCCAGGCATCACTGTGTCGGCTCAAGTTGGCAGCGTGGTCCGTTCTCACCGCAAACATTCCTGTTCAACACATAAAACACACAGATTTTACAAATATTTTGTCATGTTAAAAGGTGATGATCAATTTTATCATGACAAGAAAAATTTCTCTAACCTCTGGATGGTGGAGTGGTATCTACCATTATACCACTGGTTGTAGCGGTAGTGCAGATCTGAGCACCATTACAGGAGATAAGGTTAACATAATAAGTTACACCATCATGTAACTTTAAACCAGTTAAGATGAAATCTCTGGCTATTCCATTTATCTGTAAAGGATTTGAATTCAAAGTGAAAAATCAGGTTTATTTTTATTAAGACACAGTCACAAAATTTTTTTTACATAGACATAAATTATATTTATGGTAGATTTATAATGCAAATAATTAATAAATTTCAATTAGTCTGTAATGTTTACCGAATATTTACCTTTGTAGAAGATAAGTCAAACTCTCCACCAATGTGAGACTTAATGGAGAGATACTGCCTCTCAATGTGTGATTCAGCATCATTTACTGACCATTCCACCTTCATCAGTGTCCTGTAGAACTGTGTACCTGGTACGAGACTGAAGGACGAGGCAAACTGAGGACCACTAGAGATGACAGGAGCAGTTGTGTCAATCAGGAAGCCATTGGAAGTGGAGTCTGTATACAATCCTGAAATTAGAATTTTGAAAATTTAATTATCATTTGTTAAAAAATGAGTCATTCATCATTAACAGGGTCATATGTTGTCAAGTAGACAAAACCTTTACTGACCAGCTTTGTTATAAGCCCTGACAGTAACATAGACTCGCTTTCCGATAGGCAGTTCTGGGGACAAGTTGAACACAGCAGCAGTGGTGGTCAGGTGGAGTTTCTGGGGGGAGAGGATATCATCTCCTCCCACAGTGGTCCCTGCCCACCAGACATAGTGGTCAAGACCAGACTGGGGGTCCACAAAGCCGCGCCACTTGGCTCCAAAGTATGTCCTGTAAAATACATAATTGATTTCAGAAAACAATTCAAGAATTTATAAACCTTTGTCAAATTACCAGTAGACAATGCTAGGATAAACATTGAAGGATGGTATTTATAAGACCAAGTTGAAATAATATCCTTATTTTCATGTACATTTTACAGACTGGACATTACCTGATGGAATGATTTTATGGACTTGCCATTACTCGATAAATTGGGCATTACCTGGTGGACAAGAAACTAGTTTAATTGATCATTACCCGACAGACTGGTCATTACCTGATGGACTAGTCTTTACCTACGGCTGATAAACTGGCCATAAGGTGATGAACTGGATATGGACTGTTAACCTCATGAACTGGTCATTACCTGATGGACTGGTACTCTGTATCATGCTCCCTGGTTCCATCCATCACCAGCCCCACACTGGGGGGACTGTTGTCCATCAACACTCCATCAGTCATCACAGTGGTGCAGTAGTCCGCAGTGTTACACGCGGTCAGTGAGGTGTAATAGGTCAGTCCCACACCAAAGTGGACATGATCCAGCTTGAAGGAGCTGACGATCCCGATAGCTTGTCTACCAATGACATCATCACAAGAAGGACACGTACCAACGCTGATGTAGTACTCTTTAATGGCAGAATGAGGGTCATGGAATCCCTCCCAGTACACATTTAAGGCAGACATGTCCGTCTGGAAATCAATATCTGCTAGTTCAGAGCCTGGCACCCCGTCATAGATATGGCCGGCTATTGGTGGTGAAAGGTCAACCCTGTAGGCCCAGGAGGTGGCTAATGACATCAAACCTGCCTTGTTAATGGCCTGAAAAAAATTGTATACAAATAATTGTTAATTTAAAAATAAATGATTTTCATAGATTAAGAGTATCTCTTTAATTAACATGGACATGCTATACTTTCCATCCATGCAAAACCTTTAAAAAATTTCCACAGAAACAAAACAATCTCTACTTGTGCATTTAAAATATTCCAAATAACTAACAAATACATAGAAATTAAAATTGGCATAATTTCCAATCAAGCAATGTTACTTTGTTGAAAATTATTAAAGTCTTATTTGTTATCATTTTTCAAATAAAATAGTGGTAATGATCCCAGAACCTTGCACTCTATTGCCTGTGTTTGTTACCTTGACAGAAATGTAGTAGGAATGGCCCTCTTTCAGATCCAGTGGATTGAGCTTGCTGTTTTCTCCACACTCTGTCTCCTCCCGAGTAAACTCCATGATGTCATCATACCCGGGCTGTGAACCAATGGACCACATGTAATAGTCCACAGTGCTCTCTGGGTCTACAAACACCTTCTTCCAGCTGTATCAAAACAACATATCTCTCTATGGTTCATTGTTGGAAACTTCCGGTTGATCTCACTTCTTACAGGGTATAAACATGTGAGATCAACTGAGGGTTTCTGACAGTGATTGTAAAGTACTAAATCAACAACAATGAACAAATCTCAAATTTAAAGGACAGTATCATCAGCCCAGTTTTCCTTACCAAGCCTCTATTTCAGATTTTGAGACAATATGTCTTCCAGATATTGTAATGGGGTCATCAGACTTCTTTGGAGGAGTTGTATCCACGACAACAGGGTCAGAGGTTACACTGGTCATTCTCCCAGCATAATCCATAGCTGTCAAAAATATGGCATATTGTTTTGAAAAAAATTAAAGCTAGAAAATATTGCTACTTTAGGTATTTTAGGTATGTTACCATACACTTAAATTCAGTGTACTTGACAAAAAACATTTTAATGCTATCAGAAATATTTTTCCTTCCTCCTTTGCAAAAAAAAATCATATACATGTATTTGATATATTAAAACAGATTACAATAGAAAATTTGAATTAGTTTACATATGTGTAGAATACTAATCCAAAGAAATCATTTATGCTGAAGAATAAATATTAACCTCATAGTACGCATTGTATTAAAAAATTGTTCTTCATTTGAAATATATATATAAGTAAAAAGTTTTCTCTGGGAAAAACTTCATTTCGAAAAAATTTGTGATTTATATGTTACCTTTAACTGTGGCATAATATGTATGTCCACTTTGTAGAAATAGACCATGTAGCACCGCATGGTTCACCACCCCAACACTGTGGAAAGCCACCACATCATTTCCTCCCACAGTGGTTCCTACAAAACAAATAAGTGTACAGGGAATCTCAGTTATCACAAACTGTACATAGTGATAATATATCTTTATCCATTGCTGCAAAATTAGGACACCACAAATACACATAGAAAAGAAAATTATTTAAATCAACAGAATTATTTTTGAGTGGTTTGAATTCTAAAGACTCTTTACCTATGCCAAGTTGATAGTCCTGAATGCCTGAAGAGTGTGATATGACAGTCAGTTCCTCTATGTCTACAAATGTTTCCCAGTTGATGTACATATCTGTTGTGGATGTCTGTAATCACAAAGTCTAATAAGTCAAACTAAATGGAAGATAGATTTTGATTAAATTAGATTACATCTCTACTAATTGTAAATATCAGTGAGTGTGGAAAACATTAATGTTCCTTTTATTGCAAAACAACATCTCTGACAAACAAAACATGCAATAATTATTTAAAACCTACTGAAGAAGCAGGCCCAATTTCTCTAACATACAAAGTACTGTAAACAGGGTTATTTTTGCCCTTATTCAACTTTTTAATTCAACCTTGAATTCACCCAGTCAAATTTGTGTTTCATTTGTGTTTGCCCACTGACAACTAGAGCAAAAAAAGCAAAACTAAAACGGGGCGAATATTTCCCTGTATGCAGTATTTGATATATGAAACCTAATGATGAAGCAAGTCCTTAGTTACAATAAAAGTCAAAATGTTTCTCTATCTAAATTAGATCCATCAATTTTGTAATGAACAAAGAAATTAAATAGGTTGATGTACAATAACTTCCCACCATAACTAACCTGATACTCTGTCCCTTCAACATTGCCGATCCACACCTTCCCCGGGGTAGGGGAGGTAAGGTCAACCACCACACCATCAGTACAGGTGTTCAGTTCAGGTAAGACTTGTGTCCACTCCTCAAACTTGATCTCTGTGTACTCTGTGTGGATGCAGATTGTGTATCTCTGTCCATGGATCAACTCCCCAGGCTCAAATTTGAAGTTCACAAATTCTCGTCCTAAAATACAAACCATGTTATGAGATTGGAAATTACCATATTTTGCCAATACATACTTGCCAACTGACCCGATTTCTTCGGATCACACCCGAGTTTTCAACCCTTCACCCAATGATTTTTTATGACCCAACGGGTCATGCTTTTCACCCAAATTTTTATCGAACAACCCGAAAATCTCCCGATTTCCGGATTTGGTTCGTAAATTCAATGCGTGTTTGACTTCCAGTATGAACCCAAGCTGAGCTTGGATTTACATAAACAATACCGATGGCTATAACAGACACATTAAGTGTTAATTATTATCCCGAGTTGTTTTGACAAACCGAAGGTTTAAATCATTAAGTGTGATATGGCTTATAATAAGAAAAGTTCTTCATCGGGGCCAGTGGAATCAAAACCAACAAAAAGAAATCGGTATTTAAGTACCTATCAACATACCTGGGAAAATGAATTCCCATGGGTAAAACAAAGAATCGAGTACAAAACGAGGCTTTTTATGTTCTATGTAACGCACATTTGAATATTGGATTTTGTGCCCAAAATGATCTGACTAAACATTCAAAAATGCTAAGGCATGTATAGAATGCTTTTTAATACACAAAAGTCTTCCAAGTCACTTACAACTTTCATGCCATCATTTAGAGAGTTCAAAAGCAAGGTTAATGTAGCAGAAACTCAATCTTCTTGCATTTTTTTTTAGCTTAACAAACCTACCATTTTCTGTGTCAGATCCCTTTACAAAATTCAAAATCAGCAACTGTTAGTTAAAATTCTGCTTTGCAATTAAGTATTACACATAAGTTTTAACATATATTTCTATTGTATATACCTATGAAATGCATGGTAAATATGTTGTGAATGTCGTTATGCGCTATGACCAGATTTTTTACTTTCCAAATCTGGTCATGACCAGATTTTCACATGTTGGAGGTTGGCAAGTATGCCAATATAGTATGCACTTTTTTAAAATAAAATTTCTTTGTGAGAAAGGGGTGCATATTTTAAACCCAAATAGAATTTTTTACACTTTTTTCGAACAGGTAAAACATTGGCTATCGCAATTCAGTTATATAGCCTCTAAACAGAAACACTACTTGTGTTTGTTTACTGCATTTTTTGAACGATTCATTTGAAAATTATTATTTGGGGATATTTAGCAGAAAATGTTATGCTCTTAATCTGTTAATAGATATTTTGTATTAAAATAACCATTTATATTTAATGTAAACAATTTTTTCGACTGAGATCAGTAATCAGAGCTGTGCATTCACCATCTCTTTGTATGCTGCCATTATTCTCTGGCGGGTGACAAGATTATCTCTAGTACTTTACCCACAGGTGTTGAAACTCCAGAAGAGTTGAATACGTCTCTTTTCATGGAGGTGGACAATGTGGTAGAGTCAGATATGTGGCATTCTTACTAGCTCAGACTTGTGGGTTAACCCTTTAGCTTGATCGGTAGAGTGCTTGACTGGCATGTCAGAGGACCCAAATTCAAACTCCAGCAGAGGCAAAAAGTGTCTCTGTTGCATGTACTTCTTTCAATTCTACATTTCTATCCATTATTTTATTATGAATCATACAAGTAACAAATTTATCTTTCCTTGTATATGTATACAGAACATAAACTTGCCTTCCACTGTGGTACATTTAATGGCGTCTGGGTGGCTACAAGGATCAGGCAGAGACAAGGAGTTGGTCTGTTGATAGTAGGTGGTGGAGTCCATGCTTCTGGCGTTCAGTACAGCCACCACATAGGCGCGGTATCTTAGCTGAGGCCACACGGCTGACAGGTAGTTCTTGTTGGGCGTGTAATCTTTGTCTGGTTCTTCCCAGCGAGCGTTCTCCTCAAGATAAACTGGTAGTCCATACCCATCTAAAGTCAAACCATATGTGTACTATTCATAAGAATAACTTGCTGATTAAAAGAAATAATAAAACTACAAACCCAACTAAACAGTAGTGAAGGGGATGATGAGCTCATCAGAAATGATTAGGGGAATGCACATGTTAATGAGTATGTATTTCAATGATTTATCATACACTAACATGCATGTAACAGACAAAATGATTACCTCTGTCTCCATCTGGTTTGCCCACAGCATCCAGTACATGTTTAGGCTTGATCAGAATGGGATCAAATGCTTTACAGTCTTTGATGTCCACAGACATTGACGAAAACAGCTTGGCCTTGTTGTATCCACGAACAGCCAACCGCCGGCATTTGGAGAAGTCAAACTCCCCTTGCAGTTCCACATCAAATTGCATCTATGTTTGTATGAATACAATGCAATGACATCAATTGAAAATATGAAGTATGTTAATTCTAATTTATTACGAGAGCAAAAGTCATTGATAATTCAATGTCCAATGACATTACAGGTGAATGTGTGGTCAGTGACCTTACCCCTTTCCCAGCAAGAGTCTCTGTGACCCCTGTGACCTCCGTCCAGATCGTGTGAGTTCTCCCAATGTGGGCATTGTCTGTAATGGCCCACTCATATTTATCTATTACAGCATACTTGTCTGCTTCATCTACGATGTCTGGGTCATAGAACTTCTCCATGTTCACCACAATCTGAAAAATTGAAGAAAAACAAACAACAATTTAATCATCTACTGTTAGATTTATGTTCTGCATATTGTCCTTAAATTCTTATACATGACTTCATAACTTCAGACCCTCAATACAACTGTCAAGTTTTGATATATTCCTTAAACTACCAAACCTTTTCTGTAGAGCCTCCACTCTGGGTTGCGTTTTGATGTTCCACAGTTATCTTCCCTTGGGTGGGAGGGTTTGCCAATACCAACACACCATCACTGTACAGAGGAGCATAACATGTGGTAATGGCGCAGAGTTTGACAACCACTCTATACATTCTCCCTGGCTTCAAATCTAGATCTGTAACTTTGGCTTCACTGTGTTTGTGAAGATGTTCATACTCCCTGAACATGGTCCACATATCTTAAGAAATATTCAATATTAAAATGATCAATTTTGTGAACATTCACAGAATGTTATTTTGCTATATCAAATATTCAGGAGAATCATTACACAGTGTTATGATGGTAGACAACACTGAATTCATTCTTATTTTTTAATCATCATACATTTATAACTAACTGATGAACACATACATAGATAAACTACAAAATAAATATTACATGTATGCATTGAGAAAAAACAAAGTGACATGCTTACTACCAACAGGGGACATTTCTTCTATAGCAAAGTGTGTATCTGGAGTGTAATAATCCATATCACTAGGAACCTCCCAGTATGCTGTTAGGAAATTAGTGGAGGCCTGATAGTCTATGTCATCCCCACATCTCATCCGGTTGTCCTACAAACAATGGCACACAGTATGATAAACACTCAAAAGTCTTCAAAAAGAAAATGCTATACTTCAGGAAAATATGAAAATCTATCAATCTATACTTACTTCAAAATGATGTTTAAAACGGGTTCCATTATCAACTGCAAAGTACATAAAAAGTGTTTAATATGGAGTCATGTTCATCATGTATGCACACCAAATCATTCTTACTCGTTTCCAAGAATACACATGCATATATATATATCTGAATACCTGTCATGTTTCAGGTTCTCCATCTGACACAAGAAGAAAATGTATGACAGGTAACAAGCATTCCATAACACCTGTGTACACATACATGTATATAACACCTGTGTATGTGTACACTTAGTACATACCTGTCATGTTGCAGGGTTCCCCGTCCTGTACAGTGATACCTGACAACACCGCTTCGTCCTGTACCACTGTGACCCCATCAGACGTCAAGGTCACACTTCCTGCCAAGGTCACTGCTGTGACTGTCACATAATAAGTCTGTAAAGAAAGGAGATCACATGAACGTTTACTTGTAAATTTAAAGCAATGAAGAATCGTTGATTATTTTTCATTGTCCATTTCGATTTTAGTTTAATAGATACAATAGTCTAAATGGGATCATCTCATCTAATTACTTTATTCTTTTAAAAGGAATAGTAGAGGAAACAACAAATTGTTGTTAATTTTCCTATCATAACAAAGTACCTTGAATGTTTCCAAACTAAGACCCGTGGCAGAATATGAGTCCTGTGTCCCCACCTCTACAGGTGACACCACATCTGCACCACCGGGGGTGGTTCCTGCCTGAAACTTGTAGGTCACATTCAGATGGGGGTGGGAGAACCCCTCCCAGTGTGCTGTGAGACTGTCCTTTATTGTGGTAAAATCCACATCCTCCATGTCCTGTGTCAAATTCACATTAAATATACATGTGTAAAATTATACTTTGTCTCCTAAATAAGCATCAGTATTATAAAACCGAAAGGTAACATTGTGTAGCAAAAAAAAAAAAACTTACAGTAAAGGCCTGTTGATTCAGTGTCTGCAAAAATAAATCTCCATATTGTCATGGAACTCACATGTAGAAGAAAGAAAAAACATAGCCAACAGTTCAAACATAAAATTTGTAACTTTTCTGCAAAAAATATTCAGACAAAATCTAGGTCCAGACATTACCTTTTGTTTTGATGGAAATAAACATAAAACATGTACATTCCTATAGCAAAACAAAATTTACCTGAAACTTGGATATAAACTACACCGTCATATATATTACACTTGATTTACAGTGATGTCTTTTTCTGATTCTATTTTCAATAAAGATTTTAAAAAATGATGACATGAACTCACAGTTGCCTCGATGTCAAACACGAGTCCCTCAGAAGCCAGCTGTACATCATGAATGTAAGGCTCCGACACAGCGAAGGTGGACAGGCCTGCCGAGTTCTCTGCCTTGATGGTTACATAATACGTCTGATGGCCGTGGAGTCGCCACTCCGTGTCAGAAATAGCGATGGCTGTACATGTGGGGGGATCCCCCACCACACAGGATCCACCACTCTGTAGTGGGGTGTAGCTCTGTACATCTGTGTGACTGGGGGAATGGCCTAGTCATGGAAAACAGATATAAATATATAATTATGTAATGCATATGCATGGAACAGAAAAACTATTCATTTTATTCCTTCATTTCATACCAACTAAATAACAACATCTCGGCATTCATCATAATTTCAGAAACCATTTCATCATTGAAATTAAATTTTAAGACACTTTCCCTATTCATGGAATTAACAAATACTTACTACAGTACCAACTACAATATTCTAATACAAAGAAGTAAGAATTAATATTTTTTTCATTTGGATCTTATTTACAAATACCTATTGCAAACTTCAGATCTAATTTGTTAGGTTCCTGGGCATCTGCAAAAGCCCCACCATCCCATGATGCAACAAGGAATCCATTTGTATGGGCAACACTGATTGGTCCAGTGAATTCTGGGGGCGTGGTGTCCATGAAGCATGGACCTATAGACTAAAACAGAGAATTGAAAATACATCAATATATTAATATATTAAGCACGTGATATGTGTTCAAGTGTTAAAATAAACTTCATTCATTTCACAACAATAACTAATTATAAACAAGTTCAACAACTTTTATTGATATCTCTCTTTGGCACAGATGTTAGCGCAAGGGGGTCATTGATGTGGGAGGAAGCCAGAGTACCCAGAGAGAACCCAGGTGTCCAAGCTGCAATAATGTAGCCCTCTCCGATTTTTTATATCTGATGATTACTGGAGAGGGCTACAATTACATAGGATATCCGTAATAGTGCAAAATTAATTTTCTAAAGCGGCTGACTTTGGTCTGAAAAGATTTATTATACATGTATTTATTATTTGACTTCCTTTAGATAAAATGATTTTTTAATTCAGGTTGAACAAACTAATCGTATATCAATCAAAACCAGATAAAACACATCAGCATGTTTACCGACGTCTTTCTCAGTGGCCATGACAGTTCTCGCGTAATTTTATGGGATTTACGCTTGGGAGTTTTGATGGGCTTGACAAAGTGAATGTAAATGTAAATAATCAATCTTACTTCATTCTATCACTAAAACATCATTTAAGGAAATGGTATATAATGGAAAATTCACATTTACCGCATTAATTATGTTTAAAATAGGAATATGAATTAATAGCAAGTGCTCTGCTGGCTTTTTTTCCATGATGCGCTAGCGCATCATGGAATATGCCAACAGAGCAATTGCTATTCATAACGCCATGTTCACTAAATAACGTTGTTTATTTCTTAAATATTCAAATAACATAGACTGTTTAATGTATGCTGATGACATAGTAATTTTTTCATCATCACCAGAAGGACTTCAGCAAAAACTAAATGCTTTAGAGAAATATTGTGATGACTAGGGTATGCAAGTTTATTCCAATAAAACAAAAGTTATATTTAACAAATCCGAAAGAACAATAAAACATAAATTTTGTTACAAAAATTTCAATATTGAATGTACTAAGTTACAAATACATGTACTTACGCACAGCTTCAGGGATTTTCTCCCTAAAGGTTGAATTACACAAAAAGGGATTGAAAGCTTATTTCAAACTACAGAAAGATTTCCTGAGTCTAAACCCCACGATATCCACTAGCTTAAATGTATTTAATCACACTATAAAGCCAATTTACTTTATGGCTCTGAAATATGGGGAATCTTTAATGTCAATAACATAAAAATAAATCAGTCTAATGATATATTGATACAACAGTGTTATAACAACTTAATAGCTGAAACTTAATTTACATATTAAATTTTGTAAAACCATATTGGGTTTGAATAAAAAAAGTATGAACCATGCTTCACTTTCTGAACAAGAAAGATTTGTCAATAGATTACTAAAATATTGCTACAGATTAGAAAATTTAACAACAGTTTCCTTTATTAAAAGATGCATTTCTATGTAGTAAAGAACTTCATTTCGCCCAAAATACAACTTGGTATTCCTCTGAAAAGTTCATAAAACATTCCTAATATTCAAAACATTATGACATATTCTAAAAAGGACTTTGTTACTTCTTTAAAACAATCTCAGACTAAAAAATATTTGATGGATTGGCAGTACTCAAACACTTAAAGATGGCAAACTTGTTAAAAGGTATGAAAAAAAGTACAGTCGCACCTGTTTTAAGCGGCCACCTGTGGGACAATGCCAAACTGGCCGCTAAAGACAGGTGGCCTCTTATTCCAGGTTTCAAATTAATGGAAAAAAACATCGAGTACTTTCATTTTGGCTCTATTGCACAGATTTATTAATAGCATCTGTAATGGCGGCGTACACAGAGATGGTGAATGCACAGATCGGATTGCTAAATAAACAGTTTATATTAATTTTAAATGGCCGTTTTAATTCCATTTATCTATCAAGGGATTAAGAACAAAACATGTTCTGCTAAATACGCCCAAATGATAATTTTCAAGGGATTAAATGCCGTAAACAAACAGAAGTAGCGTTACCGAGCAATGGGTATGTGCTGAACTACGATAGCCGATGTTTTACCTTTTAAAAAAGTATCAAAATTCCATTCTTATATATATTAAGAACCCGTTTTATTATCTCAAAGAAATTTTCTAGGAAAAAAGTGCATATTACCGGCTAATAATTGCTGCACATGTTAAGCTGTTCCGCGGAAGACTGGCCATATACAATGACTTTTAATGAAGTATATAAGTACGTGTCGATATATAAACAACACAAAACAGATGTTATGATAATCAATTATCACATTAAATCTCAGCAGACTTCAAATAACACACTCAATTATTTGTCATTAACTCATTATCAGCTTTCGAAGTTTGGCTTCTTTCGATACGGGGTCACATGTCAGAATCAAAAGTCATGTGACAAAACAGACAAAATGGCCGTTGAAAACAGGCATGTTGAAGCCACGGGACCTAAAAACAGTGGCCGCTGGCCGCGTTAGACAGGTGGCCGCTTAAATCAGTTAAAATATAGTGTAAAACTAAACGGGCGGGATTAAAACTGGCCGCTTATGGCGAGTGGCCGCTGATTAAAGGTGGCCGTAACAGCAGGTGCGACTGTAATATGAAACAGTTAAAGACCTGAATTCCTTCAACATTAGCCTTGCTGATGGTCTTGATGACAATGTGAAACTCTGCTCCATCAGGCACATCGGCATGGAAGATATGAAGATGGGGGTGTTGTTTGGTGCTTCTGAAGGCCATGATGTCTGGGGCGGGGCTTCCAGGGGTAGAGGAGAAACCGACCTCATAGTTGTGAACTCTGCCAGGGTTGTCTACTGGTAACCAACTCACAAATAGCTACAAAACCACAAATCATATATTTGTCCTTCAGTAACCAACTCACTAACAATCCTACGCAAATCACATCTAAAACTGTCTAAATGTTCACCACACTTTTTTGGCACTTTCTAAAGAAAATATTTAAAATAGACATCACTCACCATGGAAGATTTAGAGAGCATGGGACTGAGGGAGGGGGGTGAGCCTGTAGAGTTTGCACAGAACACACTCCCATTGACCGTCACAAAGGCGCCACCCTCCTGGTGCTCAGCGGGCAACAGATCTAGGTCAGCAACAACTGTTGCTTTGGTGCTGCAATAGTCAATGTAGGAAAGCTTGAGTGTTCATTAGAAAGAAAAATAAATTGTTTCATTTTAACTTTTGCTCTAAATGTACATAGAAGTCATTAGAAAAAAACCAATATTATTGAAGGGTTAGGACAGGGAGAGGAGATTTGTTCAGTGTCATTTCTGCAAATCATGTCTTACATGCAATCAGATGTTGGATCTTTAATCAGCCGTCGGAATCTATTACTAGTGACGATCCAGTAGTTGGAATTCGTGGTGTCAGTCACTAATCCCCCAGTGGTAGTGGCTCCCTCTATGTTCACTTCCTTCACAGATGGCACCACGGTGGTGACAGTCACTCCGTCAGAACACACGGGCTCCGAGGGCTCCAGAGCTCGGTTATAGGCCACCACACAGATGAAGTACTGCCCCTCTGTGGTGACTGTATGGGTAGCATGCAGGGAGTAGGTCTCAACAATCTGACCCTGAAGTCAATAGCAGATGGTGAATAAAACCTGGCTTTTATCAAACAACTTTCAATATTTTTAGTGTAAATTATTTAATAATTCTATACTACTTACATTTCCACTAGCCTCAAGAGAAAATGCTGAAGCACTAAGTGGCTTTGTGTCATAACCATATTGATAAAACAGAACCCCACTCTCCCTGTCGAAGAAGCCCTCCCAATGAGCATTCAGGGTCATACCCTGCTGGTAGTCGACTTCATCTGTCCCTGGGACACCATCTTGTACCACACCCGTGTGAGGAGGGGATGTATCAATTGTTATCTACAGAAAAACAATATATCCGAATACCAATCATCATGAAAAAGTGAGCAAATATAGACTTTTTTCTGCTTCAATTTCTTTCTCAGCTATGGAAAGGTGTACTCCTTTACACATCAATACAAACAATTAACACCAAAAAAAACAAATAGCCTACCTTTTTGGACAACACTGTAGTCAGTTTGGCTTTGTTTGTAGTTGTAACTTGTAAGTAGTAATCAGAATCATGTAGCCCTTTGTCTTTTCCAACTTTGAGTCCTCCATTTGATTTGATTGCAGGTTTTATTTGAAAATGTTTATGATAAGCCCCCCAGAATGGAGTTTCATAGCAGTTAGCTCCCCTTGCATAACTGCCATATTTGGATTCACATTCTGCAGTATCCTGTTAGAGTACATGCATGAATTATATTTAAACGGACCATGATATCTTTTGTCTGTATAACAATAAATTATTAATATTAATTATCAATATTAATTAATATCTTTTATATGCTGTGTTTCATTCCCAGATTTTAAAGAATATGTTCCTAGTTTTTTGCTATTACTTTCACAAAGTCAAGTAAAGAATGCAGTGATGTTTAATAGACACACACAGCATAAATTAAGCTCTTACATTTGCCATTCCTTGGGCAGGGATGTCTTCATGACCGTGTATGATGTCTTCTCCTGTGAAATTATCAAACAGCCTCCAGTTTATACTGTCCAGACCACTGTGGTAATCATAGGCAATCCACTCAATCCTACCAAAATAAAACAAAATTAAAATTAACTGTGTACTTGGATGTACAGTAGCAACAGCAGATTATTCAAAAACAACATTGTCACATGGAGGAATTTACAGAAAACCTGTGTTTCAGTTAAAAAATTATAGCCCATAAAACCTCAGATGCTATAACATACATGTATCTAAAGAGGCCTCAAAATGCAAATAATCAAATCATGTTTCAACTCTTCTGAAAATGACAGATTTTACTGAATGGTCGAATTAGATGCCAAATTATTTCTTACGTCATTTCTGCAAAGTCCTCGACTCTGTGTACACTGACATTCAATCTATCGCCTCTAGTCAGCCATAGGTCTTCAATGAGAGGAGGAGTAGCGTCTCTGTACACTGTGACCGATTCATCCAGGTATTTCCCCAGGACGTCGATAGCTCGCACAGTCACATCCAGCTTGTTACCGTCCGACCATGGCAAGTTAAGCTGGTTCCCCTGGGCCGAGATGGAACTCACTGAAGTGAAGTCCTGGGAATCCACAATGCCGGATGTATCCAGTACAGTATATGCTACTTGGAAATCCACACATGCTAAAAACAAATGTCTTTCATTGTCACTTCAATAAATCAGTACCAACAAGTTCTAATGTGGAGCAATGAAGTGAAAATTTCATATATTAAAACTGAACAAATGAAATGAATTTACCATGAACATTGGGAATCAGATCTACTTGTCTTTCTCCATAGTGATCATCATATCTGGATTCCACTGCCTGATTTTGTCTAACTTTGTTCAGCCATCTATTGATTTCATGACGATGATTCAGAAATCTGTCTTTCCACAAAATATCCACATATCTGGTATCTTTAGTGACCCATTCATAATTGGTTTCTGAGGAGGCGGTAATGACCCTTGTAACCTTGCCAGGTTTGAAGGTAACCTCAGAAATGTTATCATAGAGGAGAACTTTTCGGCTTGTCTTGTAGTTTCCTGCTTTGTCATATGCCGAGAAATGAATAGCAAACATTCCAGGATGAGGTACTTCAAAGGTTGCCTGAAATATTCATTATTTTGCTATGAGAAATTGAAATTTTTGCTTAAAAATACTGTTGCAGTTTTAGTTTCCTACCTGTTACCATAGTCATGTAAGAATGGCATAATAGTTTTCTTTTAAAAATAAAAGCAATATGTAAGAATGTATGTGCTATGAAAACTGCATTTTCATGCAAAGACATACATCACAAAAATTTAAGATCTTGACATTGATCAAGATAATCTAGCTACTTGTATACATTGCCTTGTAGCAATTTTCTTTTTAAATTTTCACAAGAACTTGATGTTTTTTTATAATCTGGTTCTAATGATATTATCATTGATTCAACATCATAATCTACGGGATTTATGCCTCAGTAATTGCATTTTAACATGCCATTGGTTAAAAAATATTTGAGTAAAGAAAAGGAATTCTTGAGCCAAAGTTTAATTCCAAAATATGACAGGCAGGGTATTACTTTTCAAAAGAAAATTGAGTTACTCCTCTTAAACCTCAGTCAAAATTATTTCATGAATAGAATACGGTACATGTACATATACTAGCAAAACTCTAACATGACTTAGCTTTAACTATCAAATCTATAAATTTAGATTTTTCTTACTCTAAATTAAGATGAAATGGTTTTTATTTTTTTTTATACCAATAGTTATTTACTAGACTTTGACCTGTGCGTGCATGGGTTAACATTGCATAAGATATCGGACAGTCACGAAATAGATACATCGACACTACAGAAATAGTGCCTGTTTGGGAGGGCAACAGTTGAAATTGACATCCTGAGGAAACCAATGTCAACCGACGCAAAGCGGATTATAAAGCGTAAATTCCCTAACCCAGGTTATACTCATATAACTTGGGTGGACATTGAGTTCATTTCTTAAATGACATGAATTCTACAGCAAACCGTACGCGCATAATTTACACGCATGTAACAATTCGTTGTGTTACCCGCTGCTAATTGTGTTGCTAACGCTGAGGGTAATAGATAACCAAGCTTTAAGCCTACAATAATGCTATAAATTAATTTCACTACATTCTGCTTAGTTAGAATAATCAAACTGTGTCTCGAGACAGGCCTTAACCACAATTAAAATGCCTCCCATATACTCATAATGTAGCAGAAAATTGCAGAATCGCTCAGAAACGATTTTGGAGAAAATTAATGAAACTGCATTGAAAATAACAGTCAAATTATATATTACAAACCATGTTGACATTCACAACTCTTGGTATTTTTCATATTAATGCACTGAGTTAAAGTTATCTCCCATATTTTCTTTGAACAGAATATATATATAGCAAATTTCCAATGAAAATTTACGCACATTTGTATTATCGATTTTGAGTTAATCCATGCAAATGTGGTATTGTGGAAACATAAACTAAAGAGCCTCCAGTGATTTAGCATGAATGTAATGCTCATGTGCAAAATTGTAAAATACCGTAAAAAAAATCCAGATGATTTCTGGAATTTTTAAAAAAATTTTTGTTGATATTTAATTAGCGAAACTTGATTGAGAAAAAATTTTAAGAATTGGAAATCTTCAAGTACCAATTGTGTTTAAAATATATAAAACGAAAGACAGCACTCTTCCGATTTCTCGGTATTAAAGCTAAAAAATTTGAGTCTATTATTTTAATATTGTAGTATAGATTGGATACTTCAAGTATCTCTGAAATGCTTTTATTTTTTTTAGAAACTTCTTTGCTTTTTTAAAGAGGTTTTTCCTTAAATGCGTTGGTTGCAACTTAGACATTTCTATGACTTCGACCTTTCTATGTTTACTGCAAGGCAATGCAATAGATGACGAATATGATAAAACCTGTCACAAGGAGTCAGGAAGACAACTATATTCCCAAACAAAACTATTTATATAATATTATAACCTTTAATGTATGGATGCATGATCAACATATTGTACATTTACCTACGATCATAACAGCGAGTAACTATCTTTACCTGTGTGGCAGTGAGTAATATATCCGTGGGGCTCTTGACAATGGTTTGTTCGTATAACTCACTCCCATCATGTCCAAGTTCATGAACTTCATACTGGTACTTTTGTAGTCCCGACAAATCATCGGCCCAGCCACCCCAAGTCATATCCACCGTGGTCTGAAAATTACAGGATTAAATCCGTTCAATAGTGTTTGAATTTCAAGAGTATTAACAAGTACTTTGTAAAACATGTATGTGTCTCTAATGGTTTTCAACAAAACCGAGACACAACTGAGAATAAGAATTGTATAAACTGTAAATTCCTTATTTTACGCGGGTACTTAATTCCGCAACTCCAATGTTTTGTATCAAATCTCAAGAATATAAAATCCTGAGCATCAATTTTTTGTTTAAATTTCTTATAGTTCAAAATTGTCTGAACAATAATGTGAGATTTTATAAACCATGAGGTTTGCTCCTCACGATTTTACGCGGTTATAAAATTTCTCACTTTTCATTAGGAATCTTCAGTAATACAGTCGTTTTATCACTAAGAAGGGTGAAAATATTAAGTATGCTCTCTACCTTTATCCCAAGCATTGAGATATATACCAGCAGGTAAGGGAAAGAGAGGAAGACCAAAACGGAGATGGAAAAGATCAGCAGAGAAAGAAATGAGGAAGAGCAACTGGACATGCACACAGGAGATGGGTGTAAGAAAAACAAGCATGAATTGAGCGACCCTGGTGATAGCCTGTGTGCTGATCAAACCACAAAGACTAAGTAAAAGTAAGTAAGTAATGGTTATAAGTCAAAAACTGTCCATTCTGTGAGATATTGTACAGTTTGAGGTGCACTCGCACAGAAGACAGTACAATATCTGACAGAATTGGCAGTTTAAGGCTTAAACCAGTAACTTACTTTAAATATTTTGTCTTTTCATTGCTTATCAATAGTTTTTATGATCGTTCTGCATCATTTCATTTACCATGCCCTATCCAAAAAGTTTACAATAAGCACTGGGCCAAAATGGATCATTCTGCATTTAGGTATGTCAATAAACTACATAATGAATAAAGGAAAAGTTGTCAATTAAATTTAGTTTTTCTGCATTGGTCCTATTATTCCACATTGCGTCATAAAAAAGCATGCGCAAAAGTAAGCTTAGTTTGAAACCCCCACTTTGGTCATTTTTGTACTAACAACTTACAGTAGAGGATGGTGTGATTCTGTAGAATTAAAATGTTCTTTTATAAATGTAGTACACGGAATTATGAATGTTCAATTTGATTAAAAATTCTTTTTCGACCCAATTTTAAAAGGATGACCCTTGTCTAGCACTTCCAACTACAGTGAGTAAATTTATGTTTTTAAAATTCATGCAATACTGTGGAATCATTAGAATTCGTGGTGGCCCAATTTTCGTGGGTAGCCCTCCCCCACAAATTTACGTCCTCCACGAAAACAAGTTTTGAAAGAGTTATTAAAACTGAAAACTAACACATCCACGAAATTACATCCCCACGAATAAGCAAAAAACCAACAATCCACGAAAATTGGCCCCTACGAATTTAAATGATTCCATAGTATGTTAGTACAGGTAGTTTGATTTTCCAAAATTTTCTCTTCATGCATGGATCTGTTAATTTCAATTCTTATGGATATTCTTCGCAGTTTGCACATGAGCGCTAATAAATTCCTGTGAAAAAAGAGAGATCAGTAGTTGTGGGTTTTTTAAATCTCCTTTGTATTTCTATAAGTTTGTGTTTTACCCCAACTATCTGTAACTGTCCAGCATGTCACCTGTAGCCTTCTAATAAGTGGAAACTTATTGGACAGCCACAGGTAACTTATTGGAGGGCTGAAGGACAATAAGAAATTTTCTTGACTCAGTTTAACAAAGGATAACGCAACAAATATGTTTTAAGTAAATGTAAGTAACACTTGAACATACAGATTCAGTCAGATCTGGAACAGTGAGGAATTGGGGATTGTCTATCCCTTGCTCGAGGTTGTGGTAGGGGGGAACCAAGTCCCAGTGGTATTCAAACTCCCTCTCTGTTGTCTTTCCTTTAAAGGGGTGGTACTCTATCTTGTTTCTTGCTTCCCTGTTCTTCACCTTCACATAACCACCAGTTGTTGCTTGTAGGGAGAAAAATACTCTAAAAAAGGTTTAATAAGTTAATGAATGAATATTATAAATTAAGTGATGTATGAGAGAAAACCTTTTTTATATCATCAATCTGAACAAAATAAAAATTATACCTTATACAAATAATAATAAACTGACCAACCAAAATTTTAAGATATTGGGGAAAAAAAATTAAAATTTTGCTTGTGGTTTCACATGTGGTTTCAAGTAAATGAATTTATCCTAACCATATAATCAACTAGAATAATTGGCATTTATAAAATGAAATTTGGATAAATTTTAGAAGAGGGAATTTCAATGGATATATTATCAATCTTTTCTTTTTGGGTGTTGGATACAAGTCTACAATTGTATTTATTTACTATAATTAATACATTTATAGATTTTTGTGAATATTCTTTTTGTTTTTTCAATCTTCTAACCCAATTTTCCTTAAAAAGTATTGGAAAACAACCCATAACAATAATATAGTCTCAAGTTAATAAAAGAATATCTATTAAGTGAAAATTGACATGTTCAGAAGCTTCTCATTGTATTTTGTATCAGCTTAAATTCAATCATAAATCTTAAGGAGGATTAGAAAATCACTTAAGCCAATGAATTGGTTCTCAAATGTGTGTGTGCTTGTCATTATTAAAAAATTAGTTTACATGTACATAGTTTGGAAACAATTGAACATCAATGTACATACTGGTCATCATGCTTGAAGCCTTGTAGTGAGCTCTTCAGGTCTTCAAAGGTTCTCTTACAGGAGAAGGCCGTTGAAACAGGAGCGGCCTCAGATACCCCCTCACAGTTATGTGTCAGCTCAGCTATCTTGGATCCCCCTGCAATTTCATGTCAGGTAGAGGTTTTATGTTAAATGACTATATTCTTATAACAATAAACAAACATTTAAATGCAAAATAAATAACATATATTAAGTAACAAGAGATGTTTGTGAAACACTTATGCCCTCCTCCCTTGGAAACATCCACAAAGAAAATGGATGTAAACTGCAAATAACTGGAATTTTTCTAAGTCCAAGGAGTATAACTCTGCCGAAAATTGCTCTATCATACCCAAAATCAAACTTGACCTAGATTTTATTTAGATAAACCTATATACGAAATTTCATATCAATATGTGCACCCTCTGCAAAGAAAATGACCGGAAACTGCAATTAACTGGAATTTTTCTATGTCCAAGAGCCATTACTCTATTGAAAATTGCTCGATCATACCCAATATTTAACTTGACCTAGATATTATCATGATTAACCTGTATACCAAATTTCATTCAAATATGTTCCTCCTCTGCGAAGAAAATCAGCAGAAACTGCAAATAACTGGAATTTTTCTACAACCAAGAGCCATAACTCTGTCGATGATTGCTCGATCGTACCCAATATCAAACTTGACCTAGATATTATCATGATAAACCTGTATACCAAATTTCATTTCAATATGTTCATCCTCTGCGAAGAAAATGTGCGGCAACTGCAGATAACTGGAATTTTTCTACGTCCAAGGGCCATAACTCTGTTGAAAATTGCTCGATCGTACCCAATATCGAACTTGACCTTGATCTTATCATGATAAACCTGTATACCAAATTTCATTTCAATATGTTCATCCTCTGCGAAGAAAATATGTGTGGAAACTGCAGATAACTGGTATTTTTCTACGTCCAAGGGCCATAACTCTGTCGAAAATTGCTCGATCGTACCCAATATCGAACTTGACCTCTGGGAAGAAAATGAATGGAAACTGTTGGTGGACCGGCCGACAGACAGCAGCAAAGCAATATGCCCTCCCTTCTTCGAAGGGGGGCATAATAATATAATGCACAATACACATCAAATGAAATAACTTTGTTGTTTAGATGTTAAATCTCCCTTTTAATCTCATCTTATCCAATTTAAAAATTGTAGTGAGTGAGGGAAATTCCACTAAACACCACAACATTTAAATCTGATGGGTCCTGTACTACATTGCAATATTAATAGAAGGAAAAACCAATTCTCCAATTATGGAATTAACTAAAACTGCATGCATTTGAATTGACACTAGGTTAGCTTTTTAAAAAGCTAAGAAAGTCATCATCAAGGAATATTAACTTTTAGGTCAAAAGTGAATACATAATCTACTGAAATACAATATATTATAATAGTTTCCTGAACAATCATAATATGTGGGTGTACAAAGTTTTTAATGACTGTAGGTGGGAGACAAGCATGTAGCTGTGTACGACATACAATGTATGAGTGTTCACCCATATATCTTTATAAAATAATCTACCACAACTGTGCATGTTGTCTTAAATTGTAACTTTGCATGTACATGTATTACTCTCTGAATTCTTTGGTCCCTTGTCGCAAACCACTGCCAACATATCTTTTAGCTAGCTCCCATCTGACTTACAGAGAAAGAGATATGTGTGGACTAGGGACCATGACTGCAGATGATACACGTGCATGGTCAGTCCTCCAATATAGAAGCGTGACTAAAATGCACAGTTTGACCTAGACACTGACCAGTTTCATAACTTATTGGAATTTCCCTAACACAAACTATAATCTACAATTCCTTCGCAGAATTCCAATCTATGCAACCACATTCAAAGTTTCATCCTAACATAATTAGTCAGCCTACAGGCTGTGAATTCTGTGTCTTCAATTAAGCTAAAATCTTACCCCTGACTTGTCGTAGTTTAGTGGTAGCAAACTTGATTCCAAATCTGTAATCTGTGACGTAATGGTCCAGACCGGTGATATCTGGTGGTGCAGCAGGAAGTTGGAAGAGTGCATCCCATTTAGTGACAGCCCTCTCCCAGATGACATTGTTGGTCCACATGATGGGCTGTGGGGGTGCTTCATTCAGATCTGCAGGGTTTGCTAGGATACTGCCTGATGGGTCCTCTAACTTGCACTCATTCTCCATTATTGATGCCTCCGTAACAACTTTAAAGGTATAAGATGATGCACAAGTAACAGTCAAAGTTTGAAGAACAATTTTTAATTGTTTAAGGTTTTCTTTTTGCAGACATCAACCAGATGAAAACTATAGCATTATGCCTAATACATATGAATGAAGAAAAAAATTCTAATAGCTGGCAACAATTTTCAAAAAGATATGTCTTTAGCAATTGTCTTCATGGCTTATATTGTTCACAGTGGTGTTGTTGTAGCTAATTTTGTTAACAGCAGCATTATTGTGGCTTACTTTGTTCACAGCAGCATTATTGTGGCTTACTTTGTTCACAGCAGTGTTATTGTGGCTTACTTTGTTCACAGCAGCATTATTGTGGCTTACTTTATTATCAGTGGTTTTTTGTGGCTTACTTTGTTCAGTGGTGTTATTGTGGCTTACTTTGTTAACAGTGGTGTTATTGTGGCTTACTTTGTTCACAGAGTTGTTATTGTGGCTTACTTTGTTAAGTGGTGTTATTGTGGCTTATTTTGTTCACAGTGGTGTTATTGTGGCTTACTTTGTTAACAGTGGTGTTAGTGTGGCTTACTTTGTTCACAGAGTTGTTATTGTGGCTTACTTTGTTAACAGTGGTGTTATTGTGGCTTCCTTTGTTAACAGTGGTGTTATTGTGGCTTCCTTTGTTAACAGTGGTGTTAGTGTGGCTTATTTGTTCAGCAATATATATTATGACTTACTTTGTTCACAGTAGTATGTTATGGATTTTTCATTGTGATGTCATAGTTTCATATTTAGTTCACAGTGTATTATGACTTACTTTGTTCACAATGGTGCCCGGTGAAGCCTGCAGAACACTGACACTTAGAGGCCAAGCCATCCGTACAAGTCCCCGGGAAACACCGGGTACTGTCTGATCTCCAGGAACAAGCCTCTGGAAAAAACAATTCAAAGTCAAATTATACATGATATAATTATAATGTTATGATATGCAACTTCATTATATGATGAAGAACCTATCGTAAAGAATAATTTTGATAATTTGTGACTAGCTCTTTGTGAAATCTTAAATAACCACAGGCTGATACAGTATGCACATTACATATACACAAATATATATGCATTAATAACATATTTCTTAATCTGTATGTTCATCAAGTACATAAATATATAGCGATATATATAATACCAATCTCAAATTTCTAGATGAGAATTAAAGAATGTATTTTGAAATTGTGCATTTTCATGAGCTTCCTTACGTTCACATTTGGTTTTTCCACTAGGGACTGGGGTATATGCCCTGTAATAGTCCTTCTCTGCCACCTCTCCATCGCAATAGACACATATGTTGTCTCCTGGTGCTGTGCAACGTCGATCATTGCAGCGAACTATAGGGGGGCAGACTGAAACAAGAAAACATTGACAATGTCAGAATTCTGCCAATTCAGTTATGGTACTCTTTACTCAATATGCATACATACATGAACACATTCTCTTTTTACTCAAAAGGTAATGTCTGCAAGATCATGAAGATAAGATCAAATATTGCTAATTACTTTTGCAGTATGGTCCATCTCCATAGAAACCATCATTGCAGTTGGTGCAAGTCTCTGGTGAGGAACATGATCCTCCACTGTTCCGCTCCACTGATCCGTCTCGCCTCAGAATTCTGTCGCTAGAGTAATACTGGGTACATGCTCCCGTAGGATTTATCTTTCCATCACAAATGGCTGAGAAAGTAATATGGAGTATGCAGTTATAAAGGTCTTGGTGATTTCAAATGCTGAAGAATTGACATTTAACTTGAGGTGATTACCATAAGCAAAATGTCATATCATCAAAGTATAGTAAATTAGAAATAGAGGAACCCAGTAATGGATACAATGCACTACTTCATCATTACTATTATTGTGTAATAAATATCTTATTAAGGTCTTCCGTTCCAACGGAAGACCTTACTATTATTATGCTGGTTAAGATTATTCTTCTTATTTTTCTTCCTATATAGATGCAAACTTTGAGGCTTCATATTGTGCTCATTTCTGAACGGTTTTGCTCCAATTTTCAGGGCTAACAGACTTTACAAAACACTATCTTAATCAATTCATAAATTTTCGAATTCCTTTTCCGTTAACAAGTTATTCCCCTTTTAAAAATGTATAGGGCCTTTGATTTCCAGACAAAGGCTCTGAGACTATGCAGGGAATAGGAATCCAATGAATTTGGATAAAAGAGACATTGTAGTTGTGCACATCGGTTTTTGTTTTTGGATTACATTTTTCATTTAGGAAAAGGTAGGGGGTCAAAAAACAGGATTCCAAAAAATGCTAACATTTAGACATATTTTACTTTGTATCTTTTAAACGAAAAATATTTCGTTAAAATATGTAGAATATTAAATTAATAACTCAAAAACGGTTAGGATTTTTATGAATCTAAAAAAGCATGGTCTCCATGGAATGATTTTATCAATCATCTGGCAGTTTAGAACTAACTCGTGTACAATAATACATCACTCTTATGTTTCTAATGTTTTTCGTTTTTTTTGGTTTGTTTGTTTGTTTTTTATTTGGTTTGTTTGTTGTTTTTGTTTTGGGTTTCTTTGGGGTTTTTTTCCAATGGATTGTAGTTTTACTGCTTAGGCATTCTGAGACTGTCTCATAACTATCACAAGCAACTACTCTACTCTTTATTTTATATTACAATATGGGATGAAAATGTAAGAGCGAATATTTCATAAAATGATTTCTATATTCAACCTTTGTTTACAATATAATAAATAAATAACAAAAATAAATGAATGGCCGGTGAAGAAAGAAATCAATTCACCATTCAAACTCTGAATGAATGAAGCTAATCTACGAAATATTTACCATGATTGCAAGATGTGAAATCGTCGGAGTAAGTGGAATAACCATCACAGCAAAACAGCTTATGTTTTGTCACAGATCTGAAGAAATAAAGGGAAGGAAAATTCAAACATATGTATTATGCGTAACCACGTTAACGTTAAATGAATTTAACGTTTGACCTAAACAGAGAATTGTTACAGTGTTTGATTATTCACCAGGCGAATCCAATCCGTTTCCTAAAAGAATGTTTCAGATTCAGGCGATGAACCAACAAATTGGCGCGAAAAAGCAAAAAAGTGTTGTATTTCAAACCCGATTTGAAATCACATTGGCCTTGGACCACTGAGCGGGTTGAGATACATACCTGTATGTGGTGCATCGGCCCCATTTCCAAAACGAACATTTTCTTTTATATTTTTCCTTTTCCGTCCATGATTCTTTACAAACGTGTGCACTGAAACAAAAAATACAATATAATATCATGGCAAAGATAAAAACGAGTATTATAGATGAAATACGCGGAAAGAATATCTGTTAAATTAATACTGGCGTCAGTATAGAACCTGACGGCACGTTACAAGATTTGTCAATTGTATGTAAAATGATTTAAAGATACAACAAAATGTGGGTCACAAGAAACTGCAGCTATACTTAATATTGACTTTTACATGCACACACGCACATAACTATGGTATGCAAAATTCACAAAATTTAAGTCAATAAACTAGGATTATTGGTTGTAAACTATAGCTCATATAGGCCTAGTTTAACAGAACGACGTTATTCTATATTTCTTATCTTTAAACCATAGTTATCGCGATCATCCCACTTTTTCTCGCAGCAACTGTTTTTTAAAAATTTACATATAAAAAAATGAATTATCATGGAGTTGCCCCCCCCCCCCCTTTTTTGGGAGTAGGAAAAGAATTGGTAAGAAAAAACAGAAGTTAGGAGTGAAATCGAAGTTATAGACTACGCCAGCCCCCCCCCCCCCCCCCCCCCCAACGGATTAGATTTTGAAGATTTTAGATTTTTTTTTTTTTGCTTGTCAACATTTTTTGGATGAGTCTGCCCCCCCCCCACTTTCAGAAACGATGCTACGTGCCTGTAAATATAATTATATTTATATACAGTAATGTAATAAATATCAGTCATGTAATGTGATCATAATTAAAATATATCCCGTTTGTCAAAAAAATAACTTTGAAATTACGGAAGTGTATGTTATTACAAATTGTGAATTTGTTAGAAAAAATTAATTTTCTAAACGCAAATCCAAAATACAGCATCTATTCAGTAATGTTAAATAATGAGGAAATTGATATCTCAACGCTTACTTGTAAAACAATGAATTGCTCCCCCACTCTACATTCATGCCTATCCAGATTTTTTTCCCCGGAGGGGAGGGGGGGGGCGAGGAATACTGACCGTGTTTGCCGGGGGGGGGGGGGGGTCCGAGACCTATTTCGGTAACTTTACTATATATATGAATTTAATAAATTTGAATTTCCTACAGAATCCCCTTCGACCTCGCATGACATTATCTCATTTATACCGGTATTACATTGTATAGCAACCCTCAAGTTCGTTTTGTCCAACAACTAGCAAGTGTTTCAAACCTTTCTTAAGATAATAATAAATATAAAACAAAACTCGTATTAAGCACATGCATGAACATGCATGTAATACAAATGCCCAACTACATCACTTTTACCAAGTTTCAAAATCCAAACATCAATAAATTCCAAACAAACTCTATCTTGAAAAGCTCAGGCATTTTAAGTAAATGAATTACTAAGTATATCTTGTTGATGATTGTAAATTTCTATGTACTTGGATATTGAATGCGCTGTTTAGCACCTATTATCAAGACCCTGGGGTGCCTAATGTATACATTATATCCTGTTTACTGTATCCATAAAAACAAAATTGAATGGCACTCCTGCAATTCAAAACATAAAAACTCAACAAATAACTTTTTGTACAAGATTTAAATTCTGTGATAGAATCACTCCCCTTTTTTGGGTGTGTGATCGTTTATTTAAACAAACATTGTGAGAATTAGGCCCTTCTTCTGCTTTAAACAAGTTAATACATTTCCCTATTTTTAAGATGTATATTCTATATATACTATATAACAAGTATATTCTATATTTTTTATATCTATAATTCTATTTCATTATTTGGGGTGATAAAAATATTGAGCTCTAGCTGTGTTTAATTTACTATTGCTAGTATATGTAGGTATATTCTGAAGAGCAGAATCAATAAATGTAATAATCAGCAACGAGTTGAATATAACATTGAGGTTTTTTTTTCTATATTGCTATATATATGTGTCAACATTTTTATCATTTCTCGCTGCTTTCTGCTACATGTATGACGTTTCAAATTTGATCTGAATTAAATTTACTTGAAAATAATTTTACCTGTTTAATACTGGTATTACACTTAATTTCATATTCCTGTATCAATTCGTCATGAACCATACGAGTTTAAACGAAACAACTAGGCTATATATATTACATGCTGAATTTTTTCGAATTATGCGATGATTGAGCTACCCTCGACGTGAAGGTACTCAGTGGATATTGTACTTCCCGGTTGCAATAAATCATCGTTTTAATCTCAAAATCAACAATAAAATATCTCATAATATGTTGGTGGGTCGATTTACTTATTAACATACTAAATAAAGAGAAGACTTATGCTAGTTCTAGATTAAATAGTCAAAATATAGAGCGTCGGGAAGTGTAGTCCAATTCAAAACACGCTTTGACAACAGCATCAATAATTAAACTTGTATGAAAAGGAAACAAACTCTTAGCTATGGATACGAATCTAAAGTACATGTGTATCTTATGCAGATTAGAAGATTGTACTATTTCCTATATGCCTGACTCAATTTTATCACTATTACAGAAATTTTACAATGTACAATTAAGTTCACCTGCATGAAATTCTAATTTAAATTGGTCTGAAAGTAATATCAGGTACAGTATATGCATAAACTATTTCTGAGAAAGAACTTCGATCTACGCGGTGCGCTGATATTTTCTCAACTGTTTTTCATAATTTGGACGGAAATCATTCACAATCAATGATCATTCTGTTGATCATTTCTTTACACTTTTGCTACGGTGTTGTAGTTACGTGAACCAAGTTCATTCCAAGAAACTGTGTATACAGGGTTATTTTCTTCGTCCTTCGTTATTTTTTCGCCCTTCTGCACTTGCAAAAGGTTTCGCCCCGTCTTGAATTCACCCAGATCGACTTAAAATATATATAAATACACGATTCTATTAGATAAACATACAATTTTTTTTGTGTTTTAAAGCTAACTGTTGATTTAATTTAAAAAAATACGTTTAGTCTCGTAATATTTCATAAGTCGGTACACTCAAATGTGTAATGGAATTCGTCTACAGTTCTGTATTTGTGAAATAAAATGAGGAATCTTTTAAAATGGGGTGCATTCGAATGGTTATTTAAACTGTTATGCGAAATTTCGAAGAAAATAACGTCGAGTATTTTTATATATAAATTTTCCATATACATGTATACTAGTGCATGTGTGTAACTGTTCTATACTAGTATATATAGCTAGGTAACTAAGCATTACACATATTTCCATTAGATGAATGAAAAATGTTTATTGTCTCTGTAATGGGGAACTATATAAAGAAATCAGATAAATGAATGAAAATCAGAGTAATCAAAACACCAAGTACAGTAGTTATAATAATAGTCAGTGCTGTGACCCCAAGGATTTAATTAATTCGGCACTAACTGAAAACCTCACCATAAACATTTGGTTTTGTTCTGAAGAGAACGAATACCAATGAAACACCTACATTGATGGCTTGTCTCGCCAGACAGGTATTCTAAATCTATATCAGCCAGATTATAACTTATTTTCATACATGAGGACTCCTTTGTTGATGCACTTACTCAAGTTTTTCTGTTGTCTATCTTATTGAGTACACGGACAAAGCTTTCAATGGTATCTAATCAATTTGAAATGAAAGTATACATGCAATTATACTTTATTAGAGTGTAAGGCTTTATTTAACTGATGTAAGAAAAAATGGAGTTGTTACCATTTAAGACCATTGCTATTAAATTTTCAAAAATAAACTCAACCCATAATAAAAAGTTGTTGAGAAAACTTTATTTATTTACAAAATACATGGTGCTGTTTGTTCTTCTTGATTTTTCTTTACATTTTGTTGGTATCTCTAACAATTGTCTAAAATTGTATAATATATGTTATATTGTACCTCATGTACCATGTTGTATTTGGTATGAGTGAATAAACTGAATTGAATTCAACTTAATATAAACAAAACATCATTAACATGAGCGTTTTAATTATGCACATATTATATTGTGATCGGTCTTTTGGCAGAGTTGCTATCAAGCAGGCATGTTCACGAAGCTATCTTAGGACTACGGTGTGTCCTAAGTACATCTTAGGATACTTCTTATTAAGTCTGTTTCTCGAAGCTCTCCTAGCTTTAGGAACCGCCATAACTTTGCTCTAACTTTAGAACATCTCTTACCTTGTCCTAAGACCATCCTAAGGTTGTAAAATGTGTTTTGGGGATATTGTGACTGTTGTGAAGCATTTTCTTAAGACCAGTAGAATAAAACAATATTTTATACATGCAGTTCCAGCATTTTCAACAAATATCAAATTCCAAATCCTGGACGGGGGGGGGGGGGGGGGAGAAAAGTCATTTATTCTATCATATATGTTCATTTTAAAACAAAATTATGTGGAGAAAGACTCCAAACTTCTACAACCATTCTCATTTTTCACAAATACTGTCTCTGTTTGGTGATTAAATTATTCACTTATTTTCAATATCTACACTGTACACTAAGTGAGTTATATTCTTTGTTTTGGTTACTTTTGGAAATTATTCAAATGTCCTTGGCTAAAAAGTATATTTACATCGGTTTATAAAAGTCATGCGTGTATGGAAGGGAATTGCCGCCAAAATTCTATGTATCTTGCTTTTATTCTTATTATGCTTACTTCTTTATTCTTCATTACATTTTCACTTGCATGTCACTTTATTGTTTTCATATTCATGCTTATCCAATTTCACTTTGATTCTCTTTGATCCTTCATTGTTTGCTTAATTCTATGTTGCAACATTCTCCTCTTATTCGTGTAAATTCTTTCTTCTATCTCTGTTACAAAAGTGAATTCAAACACGCAAACCATAAAGCACTTTCAATAAAGACGAATACAAGTTGCATGAATTTAATGTTGCATTATGACGCCAGGCGGCAGTGTGTGCGCTACAATTGCTGCTCCCGAAGATTTATTAAAACGAAACTAACAAATGGCATAAATTTAATAAATTCGTGAAAACATCTCAAATTAAGGGCTTAGTATAGGAATATGAAATACATGTTAATATAATTAACTTTTAACAAGCCACGATATACGCAGACTTAAAAAGATATGGAGTTTTTTTGTGTACATGTAAAATGCCTCCGCGCGGTTCTAAAAAAATCAGAGGGGGGGGGGGGGGGGGGGAGGGGGGTATCTGAGAGATAATTTTGTATTAATGTTTTTGTTACATTAAAAGTTTATAATTTATCAATCTAAACTTAACCATAACAGTTTATATAACAGTTAAGTTTAAATTGATAAATTTTTAAACTTTTAATGTAACATTTTTATTGGTTGATTAAATAAGGGTGAATTTTCCATTGGGGGTGGATCTGATCTCATTCTAGATCCGCAATGCAATGATGTACCGTATACATAGGCGTCGGAACCGGGGGGGCTAGGGGGGCTTAGCCCCCCCACTTTTTTTGCAAAGTTATACCTAACCATTAGAAACATAGCATGATAGAGGGTTCAGCCCCCCCACTTTTTCTCGCAGGAAAGACTATTGTTCATAAATTTACCTTGAAAGATAGAGGGGTTAGATTCAGTAGCATACTAGCCCCCCCCCCCACGGATTAGGAATTTCATGATTTTGGAAAAAAAAAATTTGGGTAAGGAAATTTTTTTTTGATGTACACTCCCCCCCCCCCCCCCCCCCTGCCCCCACGGATTAGGTTTTCCATGATTTTGGGAATTACTTTTTTCTCAATATTTCTGAGGATTAGTCTAGCCCCCCCACTTTCAATTTGCTTCCGACGCCTATGGTATATATATATGCAGTAACAAATTATTTGCAAATTATTTGCAGGAACGCTTAATTTTTAGAAGAGGAACATGTCACAAGTACTTGTCGACAGGACTTTATTTTCATTTGAGGTGAAAAGAGGTGGGGTGATGCACGGTTCTGTCCACAGGTACCCGCGGAATATGTAGATGAAATAGAAATAAATTTAAACCAAATTTAAAGATGTTTTTGAAAAACAATAAAAGGACTGGGGTACGAAATAATTAGAAGTAGCTTTTCTTGTACTCCAGTACGTGTGAAAATTATCACTTGCATGAATCACTATGTACCTCTCGTTAGGCTACAGTACTGTGTATCCCTGATAAAATGCGATGAATTAATATCCGCGTGAAATTCCGGGTTAAAAAACATAAAACTGCAGGTTTTAAAATCTCACTTATTTTCTTTTCTAAAAGTTTTGAACTTGTGATATGAAAACTAAGTTTGGTGCACGCGATTTTATATTCTTGCGATTCGGCACAGAACGGTGGAGTCGCAGAAGTAAACGCGGTAAAATTAACGAATCTAAATTATCAGTGAATTAATTACACAATGAGTATACGAAAACAAACCAGACAGAGAGATTAAAATACGGTATGTGATATGACTGTTTATGCGTTTTGGTTTAAAATCTAAATCAAATCTAAATAAAAATTCTTATATAAAGTTCTAAATAAAAATTTTTTTTTCTTCCAAAATACAAAACATTAATAATGTATGCTTCTTATTTACACAGATTTTTGAAGTGATAAAAATGGGTATGTATCACTCACAACCATGCTTATTGTAGGTTTGTTTATTTTAATAAAAATCATGTACATGTAACTGAATGTCCATGTTTAGATTTGAAGGTGTTTAGGCTATGATACATGTAACTTAGAGACATGAACCTCATACATGTCGTCCTGATTAAATGAATAGTTGAATTGACCGACTTCCATATCAAGCTTGCGATGATGATAATTATGATACGGGTGCTAATTATGAGTGTAAGATTATATCGTCTCATAAATATAACTGATGGGCAGACTTAGAATTTTATTTTATTTTAGGAGGGGGGTCCAGTCACCCCACCACCCTTGAATATTCAAACTTTTTTAAATTCACATATGAAGTAAACCTACTGAAAATAGAACTCGACCTCCCCCCCCCCCCCCCTCCCCGGCAAACAAAATTATGAATTATCCCTTAGTACATTAACCTCCCCTCCATTTCTTGATCTGAACATATAAACATTGGAGCGAAATGTCATGGTGCGAAACATCCCACATTTAGCTAGCTACGTTGGGTTTTTTTCGGGGAGCAGCGATTGTAGCGCGCACACTGCCGCCTGGCGTCATAATGCAGCAATAAATTCATGCAACTTGTATTCGTCTTTATTGAAAGTGCTTTATGGTTTGTGTGTTTGAATTCACGTTTGTAACAGATATAGAAGAAAGAATTTACACGAATAATAAGAGAATGTTGCAACATAGAATTAAGCAAACAATGAAGGATCAAAGAGAATCAAAGTGAAATTGGATAAGCATGAATATGAAAACAATAAAGTGACATGCAAGTGTAAATGTAATGAAGAATAAAGAAGTAAGCATAATAAGAATAAAAGCAAGATACATAGAATTTTGGCGGTAATTCCCTTCCATATGCGTGATCATTTCTAATTTTTATCACTTCATTCTGGAAAAAAAAATTGGAAAAATTAGTAATGTTGAATAAACTGTATTTACACTGTATACATGTATTCTCGAGATATATTACAACTTATTTCTTATATAACAGTTTTATATGTTCGTATATATTGCAAATTTAAGGGAAAGTGGCTGTGTTTTTACGTGTGTGTGTGTTTTTTTTTTTTTACATGTAACGTTAAATTTCCTGAAAAGCGCGTGTTTATGTATTGCATGTACTTGAATGACAAGATTATCAAATGCTAATTTTCGAAGAATGCAAACGTGTTGTTTAAATAATTATTTGCTTGCAAGCCAATTCTGTCCTGATACATATTTTCTCAGTTTAAAAAATAACAGTCATTTGGATTTCGGGATGGGAGATTTTTGATTTTTTTTTTGGGGGGGGGGGGGGGGTAAAATAAATTGTTATAAGGCAGTGTTTATAAATATTTAAAAATGTATACATTAAAATTACTGGCTTTAGGTCTATTGTGTTAACTACTGACACGTACAATTTTCTCTGGCAAAATATTTAATGATTTATCCATACAAAAATCTCTCAAATTCGATCTGTATAAATAAAAGTGAAAATAAGAATGGTTGTAGGTTAGGATACCGTCACTTAAGATGTTCCTAAGTTACCGTCGAGCTACATCTAAACTGTCAATTTAAAGAAAACTAAGGAATGACTTCAATTCTACTGCGAACCGTAGGCGCATAATTTACACGTATGTAACAATTCGTTGTGTTACCCGTTGCCAAGTGTGTTGCTAACGCTGAGGGTAATAGAACAGATTATCAACTGCGTCTAAACCAATCAAATTTCAATATTTAACATGAAAGTATAATAATACGAATTGTTACATGCGCATAATTGATGCGCGTACGGCTCGCAGTAGAATTGAATTCATTCCTATAGAAAAGCAGTTTAGTTTTCTTTAAATTGACATTCAGTATAATAAAATAAATAATGCCTGTTTGGGAGGATAACAGTTAAAATCGACACCCCTCGAAAACCATTGTCAACCTCCGCTTTGCGTCGGTTGACAATGGTTTTCTCGGGGTGTCAATTTCAACTGTTACCCTCCCAAACAGGCACTATTTATATAATATTAAATAGGCTCTGTATGCTAGTTGCGGAGTAGAGATTAAAAAAAGAGGCATTAATCTATTTCTGTAACTCACTTTTACTAAAATTTTAATAGATTTATATTTGTATGGTCGTAAGTTTTACATATAATGTGCATGAATATGGATTAAAGAGAGGAAAATGTAAGTTCTAAAATTGAGTCTAATTCTACTGATATTTGGTCAGTAAATAAATAAGTTCAATTCAATTGCGTTTGCATTGGTACCTTCACTTTCAAACATGTGTCATACTAGTATACTAAATAGTATAAAATATGCATATACAATGTACTTTTAATTTACTTGGTTCATTGCATGTATGTAATAAATGGTTGCACGAAAGGGAGTATCTTTCATATCACATGATAAACAACAAAGAAAAACAGCTGAACGCGTGCAATCAATGACCATTACTAATTTATCAGAAAACGTTTGGGAATCAAATTTAAAGTTACGAAATCCAAAAGATTTTTTTCGTTGATAAATATAATGGCATTTCATCTTTAGATTTTATGCTAAAAACTGAAAACAAAACTTAAATCCTCACGTAAAATCCTTGTAAATGGAATAACTTACTTTCCTTCCTCGAGCGTCAGAAAAAAGAAACAATTTATCCACACAAAGCACTCAAGAAAGGTCCAGAGTAAAAGCCACTTCCACATGACCATGTCAGACCTGATTAATGCGACACCAGACTCTTGTCGTCTCGACTTTTACCCTATATCCTGGTTCACATATTTTATTACAAAGGGGTTAATGGCTTTGTGTTTACTACACCTTTTTCATAAATATTTTTATCCCTTTAAACATCCTATTTTTACCGCTGATGATCTATGCAACTGATGTATATATACATTGTTGTATCGATTGCATGGCAATGAATAATAAATAATCTTGATAAATTTTATGTTCTTTTATCAAAATTGTGCAAACCAGGTTCTCTTTTTATTATTATAACAAAATGGACATAACAGGTTTTATGGTATAAGATCTCTGTTATTTGGCGGCCAGGTTCGGGTATTCTAAATTGGTTTTTGTATTGCAGACAAGAATCGTATCGCTTCATTTGTCGCGTAAACATCTTGAATAAATAAGGCTATCAAAAGCCTGTTGATTATTTTCAAATGAATTGTTAAGTCGACATTAACACCGAAACCACGATTTGCTTGTTATTTGTGAAATGGTATTGGACAGGAAATAAATGTTTACGATTGCCATGCCATGCATTTTATGTTATGATTTAAAAGTCTTTGTCTCGTTTTACTGTCATATTATTGTTTATTTACATTTTCTAACTCATAATGATATCTAATGTATATTTTTATACACTGTACATATACATGTATGTAAATCTGATAGGAACAAAACAAATTTTCACCAGTCCTGTTTAACAATCTTACATGTCCTGATAATGTCAATACAGTTTAATATCGCCATATTGTAATCCACATTGGTCAAAACTAGGACAATATGTTTTTCATTTTCAATGAAAAGTTCACTCTTTTCAATTCTCTAGGATAAGGCGGCCTTGAGTTTATCCCCCATTTCAATATATTGGTATAGTGTCTGAGCACTAATTTTTAATTTTGTTATGATTGTTCTTTCAGATTTCTTCAATTGATATTTGTAGGTAGTTTCGTAATTTATATTCAATATTACTATAAATAATTAATTTTCCATAATCTGATGTAGAAATGTTCTTTAATTGTTCTCAGATCATGATAATGCTCTATACATCCTTAATGCATCAATTTAAAGCTAAAAGCTTGAAGAATGAAGAAGTTCATTTTGTATGGAAAAATAGTATTGCTAGTAATTTTCAAACTACTGGTATAGAAAAATATCCTGTGAGAAGATTGATATGACTGTGTTATCATCGCAACTATATATGCCTATAATATCTAAACCCCCCCCCCTCCAACATTAATTATGCGAGTGAGCCAACTAATTTTATTTCGCCTAACATCTCACAACGAATGAAATATCTATATTTCGACTCTTTTATTCATAAGCGTATACCATAACATTTTAAAAATATCTAATGGGGACGGAAATTATATAGTCCAAGACTTTACTTTAATGAAATGTCTAATGATTTTTTAAATTTTGTTACTAAATAGAATGTCCCTCTCTATGGAGTTCTGTTTTCTTAAAATATTTTCTTGATAGTTTTCTCCGGTCATCTCTATTTACTAGCAACAGCACTTTTAAGTAGCGTTACCAGTGCTTTAACTGATTGGGTATAAAAGTTTAAATGGTTTATCACAAACACGGCCCGGTTGTCATAAATAGCAATAAAACAAAGAATGGTACGGAAATCAAAACAAAATTATGGCACTTTACAGACACGTAGCATCGTTTTTGACTGTGGGGGGAGGGAGTACTCTCATTCAAAAATTCCTGACATGCAAAATAAAAACAAAACAAAAAACAAAAACAAAAAAAAAAGAGGGGGGGGGGGGGAACGGTTACTCAGTACTTTCCAAAATTCTTAAAATCCTAATGGGGTGGGGGTATACTGTCCTTTCCGATATATTTCATTTTATCAAATGAAATATACAAGTAGTCATATTGTATATTTTATTTGATAAAATGGGTGATACTCAGTTATCATATTTATGACATGTCGGTCGTCTCGGTCGTCTCGAAGTCCAGTAGTACTGAGCAATCTAGTCTTAATATGATGCATAAAATAAATAATTATTATGAATTTATTCAATAGATATTTGTACATGTATTTAGTTCTGTATATTTTACTAAAAAGAAAACCTCGAAGTTTTTCCTCGGTCCCATGGACTTCGAGCTATCGAGAGTTACCTGTAATTTTGTTGGCAAAGTCAATAAAAACTTTTAAAAATCCAGTGATTTTTTTAAAAATCTTATAATTTAAACTTTTTGGAGAATTTTTTATTTGAATACATTACAATTTCGTCACATAGTTGAAATAAAAACCGAAAAAATAATGATAATAATTAAGATTATAATTTGAGTAATTAAAAAAAGGTAAAAGAAACATATATAAAAAGTACTACATGTAGTATGTCTGAATGGTCTGTAAAAAAGGGATAGTGGCATTACAAATTTGAAGTAAATTCAAAGGAATATTTGTAGTACAAATCCAAAGTAAATTAAATGGATATCGGTTTTTCAAATCCAAAGTACATATTGCAACAAGTTTTTGATTGGTTTATTAGATTTGAAATGCATCGCACGCTAAAACGTCCCATGCAGTGCATAAATTTTAATAGCAAAAACTGGAAATCTCCATTAATCAAATATTGTACCCAGCACCGTTTTGCTTAATTAACTCGGTTAACTTAAAAGCCACTAAAGGCGTTTGATCACTCAAATGAGACAACAGACAAAACGACGAACCATTTAAACCTTATACATATATTTTATTAATTCCTATGTCAGCAAGTCATCGATCATGCTTGAGTTATGGGTTAAGGCTCTGTCACACCAAGCTGCGTCCCCACGGCTGTTCACGGCGTTGTAAAATTCATGGAATCGCCGTAGGATCGCAAGGAAAATTCAGAAAAATATACAGTTTTATTTGAAAAGTTTACAAGTGGAGATGTAACGGCGTCCCGACGGCGACCGAGGCGTTCTGACGGAGCTCCCACGGCGTGTAACTGCGTTTCCACGGAGTTCTACTTGGCAATTAACTGCGCTCTCGCAGAGTCTCCGCCGAGCGCTCATGACGTGCTAGGACTTTTTACCGTGCCTCCACGGCGTGTTCTGAGCGCTGACTGCGTGCACAAGACGTTATTTACTTCTTGGTACAATTGTATGGGAAACAAACAAGAATTTACAACTAGTAAATAAGTGATTAAAAAATTGTTTTGATTTTATGAAAAGGTACATTGTAATTGAAGCATAACTACTTCTAAACAATTTGTGAAGGACTAGGACAAAACTCTTAATGGTCAGGTCTACAAAAAAGATCCGTTATTAGTTATGGCATGAATTCCATCTACGTCCATTGATAGGTCTTGGAATATTAGCAAATGCTACTTTTTACATAGTCATCGACATCCAGTTTGATAATTATTACATCGCTTGCTATTGTACAACTTCTCGTGGTCTTGATGACAACGCACTAGAAACACCGTGGGAGCGCGGTATAAACGCAGAAGAAACGTAACGAGAGCGCGATAAACGCAGCAACAGCTCTTTGGGGTCGCTGTGTGAACGCAGCCAAATGAAAAACAACTTGTTCAAACGCAGTGGATGCGCAGTGAGAGCGCGATAGAGAAGCAGTGAGATCCCAAAGGACTCCGTGAGGTCTCCGTGCAAGCGCAATTGACTTATCACTGCGTCTGCACTGCGATTAGCTGCGTTCATTGAGCGCGCCGACGGAGTTCTCGTGGCGCTTTTTGAGATCTTACGGCGCTGCCAGGGCGACCTCACTACGCTTCTACGGTGTGTTTATCAGAACGCCGAGCCACGGCGCGTACTTTGTGCATGTTCAAAGTGCGCGCCGTCGCATGGCGTTCTTAAATGTTCAAGGCGATCCCACCGCGACGGACGAAGATGCCGTTGCGTTGTTACGGCGCTGTAGGAGACTCTACTGCGTTTACCTTGGCGTTTTACATTATTTAAGGACGCAGCGGGATCGCCGTGAGGACGCAGTTCCGGTGTGACAGGGGTTTTACCCCTCTTCACCGAGATCTGAAAAATACATGTAACAGTTTCTGTATATCAACATTTGCACAAAACACTATTTCAAAAGTGTTATTCAATTTGTATGCACACACCATTGCAGTTATGAGACCACATCTTTCAAAAAATAATCCTTGAATGGCTGCACATAGCACTCAACCTCGAGTAAATTTTAAAGATCGAATGTTGTACCACATTCGTGTGAACATATGCAATGCCTTAATACATGTACAACCAACTTGATTAAAAAACATTGACCAACTATATCCAACAGCCACACCTACCACATTTAAACAAACAAAGAGTCCACCTTGCACTCCTCCACACCTACGAGTCGTCCATGACCCTCCGTTTCTTTAGAACATGATTCATGTACGTTCTTGATTTTTGACAAGAAAGCGGCAAGGTAATATCCTTTGCAGACAAATGACTGAAGTCTGACTCTGAATTAAAACTGTGAATAGCACGTGCTTCCACTAAATTAACAATATAAAACATGTACATGTATTGATAAGTAATTAATGAAAACAAAACAAGGACTTAAAAAAATATTTTTGAAACTACAACGTTTTATACGATATATATAGGATCTCTCATGATTTGCGATGGTATATGATTTTTATCCAACGAGTTGTGTGTTTTCTATCCCCGAGCCTTGGCGAGGGGATAGAAAACACACAACGAGTTGGATAAAAATCATATACCATTGCAAATCATGAGAGATTCTTTTTATCACATGTTTTACCAAGTATTTTGTTAATCCAAACTTTTCCTGTAAAAATTGTGATTGTGAGCCGCACAACACATTATTTACAACACGTCAACAACGTTACGCATTGAAAAAAAGTTCCTTGAAGTTTAACAAACAGACATTCATTTTCGAACATTTTTTTTATGAATTCCTGACAAATAACTGAAACAGCATAAAATGTTTCAAATTTATATCTCAACACCCCTCAACTGAATTAATTATTGACTTTTTCATTCTACGTCAATCAACCATCTAAACCTACGTAATGATTAACTATGACGTCACGTGGCGTAAGAACACACAGTGGAATATCAAAAATTTATCCCATGAGTGATATCCACCGTATATTGGGATAAACATGTGATAAATTTGAATACGAAGCTTCATAGGCAAAATGTAGATCATAAATCCGATTCTAGTCTAATATGTTTTACGGTGTGACCGTTGGGGCGAGCGCAGAAGGAGCCACACATCTGTCATCATTGTTAAATCTTTTTAATTTTTGTACGCTATATAAGCGTTGTAGACATGTGCCCTCACCCCTTTCTTAGTGTGTGATATCCAATATTATTTGACCACATATGCAACTATATAACAAATACATGTACCGGTAGATATTTTAACAGTTTAATTCTTTTCATTTATCTATTCATTACAAAATGACGTGGCTGCACGTAGATCTAATAATGATTAGACTTTTCTTTCTTAATAATTTTTGTCACCTACCTAACGTATGCATATATGATTGGATCAATATGACAATAAATTTAGCATGGAACTTGCATGTGTATTTAATAAGCAAAAAAAAAAAATCATCAAAACAAAACTAATCAGCCAAAGAATCACCGTTAACACTGATACTGAGTACTTCCTACATGACCCAGTACATATGCTTGATCCACCTCTAAATGTATCGCGGGAAATTAAAACGCGAGATCTTTGTGACGTCATAGTTAACATTCTTTTGCGCTCGACAGTTTTCGTAAATTGTCGGACAAATTCGGAGAAGGAAATGACGTCATATGTCAGCAAAAGTTCATTTTTTTTACGTAAGCTTATGTGTTGTTTACTGTAATGTTTTTAGAAGGATTTTTTTTATTGTTAAATGAAAATGATGTATGCGATGTAGAGGTAAGAATTTTCCGTAGAAACACTTTCTGTTCCACCATGTTGCTATGCACCGCAAAGGATCACTGGGATAGTAGAACGTTTTCACGTGGCCTCATAAAATTTTCTTTGAACAATGCGCAGATTTCAACTCGAATTTCCTCCGTTCGTACACGTTGTCTATGGAGCTCGCTACGCGAGCGGCGCTTCGCGCCGCCTCGCTGCGCTCGCTATAAGCAATATTTATTTCATCTGTTGAAAATAAAAGATTTGCGACGGGTTTTCAAACAGATTTGACATAGTTTCCCTTCACCTTGACCTGACTGTGCTCAGTAATTTCATTCAACGAGTTCAATATCAAATGCGGTTTTTCTCCTTTATAACAAGCAACTACAGAATCATTGAATACTTTCGCATTATCATTATACTTTTAAATGCAATCTTTTTTTTTAAATAGAGCACATAAGAGTGCATGCAGACATGGTAATTGCACCATCCTTACCATAACACCTACATAACGAATGAACCACATAAACCTCGGCAATAAATTTGATAATCACAATAGGTGTACCCACAGTTAAAACTTTTTATGAGGTTAATATGATGGAAATCCCACTATTTTTTTCAATTTCATATCCTTCTCGTCAAATCAACCGCAAATCTCACTGAACCTTTACCGCATTAAAGCTCTCTGAAATCTCTTGTCAAACGAGCAATGACTTTCGTCGATTTTCAATTTCTTGCTTGAATAAGAGATGCGATCAACACTTTGTAAATGCAATTAATTTTTTGTTTGTTGACGTACTCTTTATTAACCCGCACTGTCGAGCATGTCTCTGTAGTATCTAGGTGATGATAAACAGAACGCTAGTCCGAACGTTCCTACCGGAAAAACCCACACTGCTATTTGTAATAAAACACATAGACAAATGCATGCACGATTGCTCTTCGTTATGGCTATGGTAAACATATAACATAGCAGTGTATATAAGTTTATATGATGCAAGCGTTGTCTATTTCACAACAGACTGTAAACATCGAATTTATGTATGCTACTATCTACTCACAGTATAACTGTATAATGTATACATACCGTTTGCGATTTTTGGTCCATTATATAGTTCTTATTATTTCATAAAGAACTAGGCGCAATAAAGTGCTCACCTGGTCCTAATTTTATTAAAGAACAATACAAAATCTTTCATTATGTTCCTCAAAATAGTGTACATGGAGATTATTGGAGTATAGAACTTACCAAGGGTAACTGGTTCAAATGTACGCCGTTTGTACAGACAAGGCACTTAAATGATATACATGTAGCTGTAAATGGATACCGTTGTTAAGATGAATAAAGCTTTATACTGGGTGTAGCAAAATGCTCCCATATGCAAATCGATACCATTTCTCTGCTTCTCAGTATTGGGAAGTAATTTTTGTTACTATTCTACTATCGAAGAGGAAACAAGAGCGCAGTATATGAATCTTGATGTGTTTTACAAAAGAACTATAACGACAAAGTCCTAAATCTTTTCAGTCTTCAAGGTGATCTTCAACGAGCAAAAGTATACATCAAATAATTTCAGTTCTTATAAGTTTGTTTTATTGGTTTTGAATTAAAACCTTTGATAGCCTATGAATATAATGATTGCAAGTACATTAACCAGATGATCATCGACATTTTATATATGAACAAGCCTGCCTCAAAACTTAGCAAAGGAGAAAAAGAAAGAAAAAAGTAACAGATTAAGAACTTGTTACTTATTAAATATAGTAATACATACCTACATGTAAGGCATATGTACGTGTACGTGTAAAATAAGTAAGGCTATGTGATATCGCGATCGATTAGATGCACAGGCCCACATCAAATATTTGTAATCGTATTATAAAGGTGGTGGTTCGTTGTTTTTTTTTACTGCTCAATACCTTCATACGTCCATGAACCAATTAAAAAAAAGCATTTTATTGTTTAAATATTGGTCCTTATTTATAAAAATTCCAGCATTTAGTGTCTAAGACCTTGAGATATTAATGTGGATGATAGAAAACCATATTAAAAAGATAATGACCCCCCTCCCCCAGCCCCCCCCCCCCCCCAAATCCGAGCATGTAAAATACACACTGATATTTTTGAACGGGTTAGGATTTTTAAAGTTGATTTTTGTACACCATTGCAAATTTCATATTCTGTATACTGTCATATGATTTGCTGATCTTACATGTTATGTGTACATTAAATGTTTTTGTACTGTATTTTATTTTTGTATTGGGAGATCGAGGGCGGACTAGGTTTCTGAACTTGTGCCCAATCCCAGTTGTAATTTTGTAAAATAAAAATATGTTTATTTAAATCGATTGTAAAAGATCAGCTAGTACTTTCGAACTCATGACTTGAAGGTAATTAAATATTAGCCAATGCTCTATTTAATCTCAATAGAACCTACGTCACAATAATGAGCTGTCCTTTTTATCATTTTTTCCTTTCATGTTGCAAAAAATATTTTTTAACGTGAAAGTCTTAACTACATGTAGCTGTCGCAATTAGGTAGATTCTGCAAGCTTGGAGCGTATACATGTAAATATACCTGGTATTTACATGTACATATAAATCATATTATTTTTTTTATATTTTCTGTTGTGAGTAGCAAATTCAGCTTTATATTTATAAAGATCTCGACCGGGATCAGGAGGGGGGTTTGTTTCGCCAAACTTACATGTGTTCGAAAATAATTTTGTCAATTCTGCTTGGTTTGTAAACGGAATTTTGAAAGTTATGAATTTAAATCATTTTAACAATGTCAATATATACACATGCATATTTACTTCCTTATTGGAGGCAGGAGCAAAACGTTCTTTGAGACGCCTTATAAAATCTATTGATTAAATCGGGTGCAAGGATGAATTAAATTTCATTACTATATATATATATATATCAATTTGATTTTCTAAAATAGCCCATATGGCCTAACAATAGACCTTTTATTTAAGTGCGTATGGAACACTTTCAAAAGAAGTAAAGTTCCTTTTTTCTGATTGACAAAGAACGCTAGGCTAGATCGACAGAATCGAATCACACAGTCTTACGAAAAGCAGAGGAATTTAATCATGTGTAAAATAGAAATAAACCTAAAAGTTTTGTCCATTGTTATAAAAAGAAGTTTTCAGTATCATGCAGGTTGATTAAATTTAATCTAAACATATTTTACTGAGAATTCAAATTAATAGATTGGGTAACAGGCAAAATCTATGTAAACCCTCTCCAACACCCTCATGCAGGTTATTGGTTGTATCATTAAGTTATTAATTTAAAGGTGCATTACTCACATTTATTTACTGGTCAATCTTTTTTTCTATTATTTTTGGCTGGTCATCGTCAACACAAGTTAAAATACCGTTACTTGTACTCAGATCAAATCACCCTTTGCTGATTTACTTTCGTTTACATTTAACAGTTTAATTGATACAGTGTACATTCTTATTGCTCATAGAAATGTAAATTTCTTTTTGTATATCCTTTAACAAAAGACATCTCTCTCTCTCTCTCTCTCTCTCTCTCTCTCTCTCTCTCTCTCTCTCTCTCTCTCTCTCTCCCCCCCCCCCCCTTAGTCTGGCAGATAACCAATGAATCCTGAAGATGACCTACATCCATCTACAAATTATTTTTTCATCCAATCAATTAACTATATTTGAACATCCAAGTTACAAAGTAAAAAATAAATAAACATCTTTATTGGATTTTGTTTGTTGCGGAAAGTCGATACTTTAAATAAGACTGTACGGGTTAATCTTCTTTGAGAGCTCATTTTAAAATAGAAATATTTACATAGATGTAAAAAAAAGCAACTCTTCTGACTGCATGATTAATTTTTCAGTAGTTTCATAATTTCATTTAATGAAGATTTCGAATGTTCTTCAGGAATAAGGAATCATTCTTTGGGTATTATGGTCGGGCAGTGTGTGGGTTTTTTTAAATTAAAGACGTATGGTGTCACAAGAAATTTATGTAAATATTGAAATTGTTATTTGCCCTTAGATGGAAACCCAGACAGAGAGTTAAGTATCGAGACTCGTCGTCTACTTCACTTGTGTGTGCTAGAGTATCACAAGTCTAAGAATTGATGACGTAGCAAACAAAATGTTCACATTTTTGTGCGAATTTTGGCAGATAATGATAGTCTTCAGCATGCAGCAATCAATGCTAACCTTGATCTTTGGTAGAAGAGATGGCCTTTGAACTTAAATCATTCAAAACTCGAAGCAATCCACCAAAGTCATGGAATAAAAAGGCTTAATTTAATATTTTTTTTTCGGAAATCATTATCTTTGTCACATAGAAGTCACTGCAAACCTCATTTAGGACATTATCTGGGGATTAGGGTGGGTGCATACTAGTATCTTCTGTTGATTATGAGAAATAAGAACACATACAATTCATTGCAGCTATAATTGTCGCATTTTTACCTTTAAATTTTAATCATTTAGGAAAAGATCCTTTAATTTAAAAGGATAGTTAGGAGGAATGGGCTATGCACTAGAAGGAAAATATCCCGTCTCAAAACTATCATAGCTGACCAAAACCTAGAACTTGAACACAATTTGCGCGACAGTGCTATAAGTAAAATGACATACATGCTAATACATTGATCATTTATTAAGAGAAAAAAGCTGAATAAATGTGATTTTTTTTTTTCATACAAATCTATTTACAGAGTGACGCTTAAAAAGGCTAATAAAAATATAATTTAATAGGCGAATCATATTTTTAAAAAAAATTTTGAAACCAAAGTTCATGAATCTTATCATTAGTTCGCATTAGTAGAAAAAATCCAACATTTATGTTATTGTTCTAAAAATGCCCATGAATCTACAGCAATTCTGAATTGCAAAAACATGCGACATTTTCCTACGCTAATGTTCTAGCAAAAATTTAGTCCTTGTTAGATTCTAAAATATTTCAAAGCCAAATTGTTTAATAGTAAAAAAAGAAAGAAAAATATGATATTCTAATTTCCTTTCAACTAGATTTAATGAAAATTAAATCAAATTTCCTTTGACATTTCGAAAATCGGAAAAGACTCCTTTATTAAGTTAATCGTTAGTTACAATAGAAATGCTGGTTGTTGCAAATTATTTGTATAATTCAGGTATATTTTCTACGCACACTTATTTTTACTTCCTGCAAATCTTATTGATCTATAAATATTATGCATACAACGGCGGTAGGATTTATCACGACGTAAAAAAAATAAATATAAATTTGTATAGACAAGATGGAATTTTTCAAATATTTCCTATTAAAGTTGTCAAAATTTGTATATGTTTATGCAATAAGATATGTTCAAATAACATTTTTGGGAGTTGATTTTAATCAACTCTCCTATGCAGTTACTCTAGCAAACCGAAAGTGAAACAGTGTTTGGACCTAAGCACAAATCATCACCGCTGACAAGACTAAGGTCTTGAAAATAATAGAGAAAAATTCGATGTAATGTATGCTGAAGCATTGTTTTTCAAGAAAACTTATCTATAAACACATTGAAAATGGTCAAATTTTATATACTACGAACAATTTAGATATTTTTGTAGTCTCATGTATTCCTACGCCAGTTAATATAGTCTCGTTCAACCAGACGCTCAGCTGTCTCCGTACATGTAAATCTGCGACAAGCAGAGAGGGGGCTCTCTTATTGTTTAATAATGATTAAATAATTAAATAATAATTAAGCCGAGCGTCTAGTTAAACGAGACTAGAGTTCGATATCATTAATAGTGCTTGGATCCAAACAATTTTTAGAATTGTTTCGATAACTAATACATACTAGTAGTTGAAATCTATCTTTAATATTACACAACATGATTCATATGGTTTTCTCGAAATTCTTGTCGGTAAAGTCTAAAAATTCATATTATGAAATAGTGCTTAATTCAAATACAAACTAGAAACTAATTGCCATGCAAGATAAATTGATTTTAAAATAAATGATAATCGATAAAATCAAATCCCGTCAGTACTTCAGTACTTTGATTTTATTTGGCGCGTCCACGTACCCGTCGCACCATATGAATATATTCATTTTGTACAATATATTTGTATACGGAGAGGGGCGGTCTATCTTTCTGATTTTGAATTACGGAACCAATTCCAATCGTTTATTTGTATATATAAGAAAATTGTTCTCGAATCAAACAAGGCATTTGTAAATAATTGAGATGACACGAAATCTTTAAAAAGTGGCGTTGAAATATTACGCTTTTAATTTAAAGATTTGGCGGACAGAAACAAGTATAAGGACCTACCTTAATCCTTTATCATTTCAAGTGCAAAAAGAAAGCGAACGCATGAACTATAAGGTATACATAATTATTCATATGGAAATAATTAAGATACCTCAGGGAGTTCTGTCTTAATAGGCCGTTCACATCGACCCCTGTCCCCCACATGGAAGCCAATTGATAATACCCGATCATTCAAGGTCGCAACACGTCATCTGTGCCCACACGAAAGCACACGATGAATTAACATGTAAAAGAACGATATGCACAGTGTCATATGGAAGCCTCGCTTCAGCAGAAATTCTACAAAAGACCCTGGCATTATCTAAACGTGAAAGCGTCGGCGTACAAAAGGCCTGGCATTCAACCTTTTTGCTAGGAATGAGGTGACAGTGCCTGGCTTTGAAACATTCGGGGTTGAAGACGAAACGAAACGACAGTGAATGATAGTGTTTTAGTATAGGTGTTGACATGGTCATGTGGAAGTGGCTGTTCCTCTGGACCTTTCTTGAGAGTTTTGTGTGGATACATTGTTTCTTACTTCAGGAAGGAAAGTAAGATTTCATATGCACAACAAAGAGTTTGGATAGCCACGTTTTCTGATAACTGGGATTTTTTAAATGAGGAATTTTCCATTTGAATACAAAATAGGGATTTCATTTTTCAAATAATGAAGGTCTATACGTCAATTAAATACGGAACATGTGCTAGATTATTACTAGTATTAACTACTATACTTTTTTAATTTCGAAAAAAATATTAAAAAAGTGATTTACTGCGGAACAAAGCTACTGTGGCAAAATAATCCGTGGGCATAATTTTTCGCAGCACGGTATGCTCTTCGATTAACATTTTATTTTCGTTTATCAGCTCAACAACGAAATCCACGAAAATATATGAAATCACTAAATACTGATTTCTTTTTATGTTTTCCCAAAAGTGTGGAAACAAAATCTTTAATTTTTGGCTTATGAAATAAAACAAACTTGAAAGTAGGAAAAACATGTATGACTGTTTGCATTTTACAGGATATTGAAGACATCGGGCTCCGAAATACATATAAATAGGGTGTTTCATTTTTGTCAGCTTTCTTTAACGTTTCAACGATTTTCTGATCGGCTAAGAGGTTATACAGTCTACTTTCAACAATATCTAAATGATAATACGTTCGCTATCTAGAGAATGAACTTTAAATCTGAAGATATTAAAACGTCTCCCGTAAAATTACATCTTGGTCATTGCACCGAGTTGTTTTTTTTGTTTGTTTGTTTTTTTTCATGAACTCTTGCATAATGTAGCCTTTAAAGGATCAAAAAATCAAAATACCCGTGAGTTAAATGAAACGTACATAGATTCTTTAATACGAAATTGTATTATAATTTCTTTTAAATTAAAGTCTAAATGTTTTTTAAAATGATAATTGTTAGCTCTGAACTTTAAAATGATCTCGATTCAAATGCACGCGCACCAGTGTCACAGAGAACGATCTTTTTTATGTGACCTTCACCTCTAGCATTTAAATCATTTTTGTGCAAAGAGTGTTTTGATATTATCCTTATTTAATATTACCTATTTGTTTAAGTGAGAAAAAGATTGTGAAAATATCCGAAGCGTTGACGTTTTTCCTTCTCTTATTATTGGTGAGATTAGAATAAGACTATATTAAGTGATCGAAGAATTTCAAATAACATGAATTTTGAATTAAACGACTTTACAATATGCAGCTTATATTTATTGTTTAAGAAATAAACAGCAAATTAAAAAGTTCACCGGGATATGAACTTGGTTGGTCACGTGATCAAATCCCGTGGATTGCCCGAAGGGCTTCTCAGAAGATTTGATTACTTTATGAACACGCATATACTTAAAGATGTTTATCACAGCAAATTCAGATGAGTTTTGAGTTAAACAAATATTTGTAAGCCACTTTCATATTACATCCTTAGCATTCTTGTGTTATTGTTTGAAGTTCCCACTTTCTATATATTCTGCCGGGATCAGTTAAATATAATAATCGGAGGCGGTCCAAAATAGAAAAAAAAACCGCAATTTATTTCAATGTTTTATATGTGAGTCGAACATATATTTTATATAAGTGTCATAAATATATACATATATTTAAAAAGTGTTAACAAATACTTTATAATACTCGCTTTTAAGCAAATTTAAAAATATGAGTATTTAAACCTTTTTGTCTTGTTTTATTATAACATTTTTCATATGCTTGAATAAAAAAAAATTATCTCATGAACTTTTTATTTGCAAGCAAAGCATTTTAAAAATTTCCAGTTTCCTTTTTTATAATAATAAAAAATACGAAAAAAAATTCATGTAAAATAGCTACCCCTTATATTGCTGTTTAGGCAGAGAATCAGATCATTTAAATCACTAGACTAATTGGGATGTTTCTTTATTACACTGATGGTCGGTAATTATGTAACAGACACTGCACGCGTTTATGCACGCTGCATAAAAAAATAAATTCGATATATGACCCCAAAGACAACAGCATGGATTAGAATCAAGGGGGTCGGTGGGGGTGGGGGTGGGGTGGGGGTAAAGACCGACCTGTTAAAAATGATTGTAAAAAGTATATAACATGACCCCTTCATTTTTAGAAATAAAGAATTAAAAATAAATAAACAACAATTAACCAAAAGGCGTAACATATATACACGTGTATGTACTATATTACAAAGCGTTCCCAATGATCGAATCGAGTAAGTTGGTCCTCTAATGGCATTGCCAAGTAAAATATTAATATGTTGATTACATGTAGGTTCAGTAAACGATCAGCCATCGAACTCAACGAATACACTAGCTGGGTCAAATGTTTCGTCAAATATAGAAATTGGAATTAAGCATCCATGCATGTTAGGTAGATATACAAATTAAAAACTTAAGGTAAAAACAAACTTGTTAATGGAAAGTAAAATATCGATCGAAAATTAAAGATTTTTTAAATTGAATATAAGAATATTTCTTTTAAATATATAATTTTTCTGAGAGGGCTGGATACTAAAAAAAATTAATTTAATCTTGTTGACAATATCGCATTGTCTCGAATACTGAAAACGTACGTTTTGATATTCCATGTGTCAAAAACCTAATTCGCGGTTTGCTGTGTTTATACATTTCACGATGGATTTTATTTCACCGAGAATATACTTTTCTAAGATGAAATTATTATGATTCTATGAAATATATTTTCACGAATGATAAAAAATTTACATCACTTAAACATTTTTTCAATCTTTTCTGTTTTCATTTAAGTTATAATAGCGGAGTCTTTTAAAAATCAAAGAAAATGTAGTAAAACTCGTTTAATTGCTGCAAAAAATATCATTCTAAGTATGATATATTTATATATAATTTAAGTTGTAGAACTTGTTTATCAATCGTTATAAAATAAATAAAGTTCATTTTTTAAAAATATATATTTCACGTCTTCGATAGTATTGAAAATATGAAAATAAAAATTACAATACATATATATAGCACTGCTAAGTTATATTAAGTTAAAATACAACTAAACTAAAAAAGAACGGTGGCATAGGCGTCGGAACCGGGGGGGGGGGGGTAGAAGGGGCTTAGCCCCTCCCCCCATTTTTTTTTTTGCTAACTTAGACGTAACCATTAGGCACAGAGCAGAATAGAGGGTTCAGCCTCCCCACTTTTTTCGCGGGAAAAATAATTGTTCCGTAATGTACGTTTGAAAGATTGAATCTAGCCCCCCCCCCCCCCCCCAACCACGGATTAGGAATTTCGTTATTTTTGTAAAAAAAAAAGAAGAAAATTTGGTATAGGTAAGATTTTTTTCTATTGGAACTATAGGTATACTCCCCCCCCCCCCCCCACCCGGATTAGGATTTTCATGTTTTGGGGGGAAAATGTTATGGCCGGAAAGATTTTTTGTTTTGGAAGTATAGGTTTACCCCCCCCCCCCCCCCCCCCCCCCCGGATTAAGATTTTCATGATTTTGGGAATTAGCTTTTTTTTCTCTCAATATTTCTGAGGATCAGTCTGGGGGGGGGGATACCTATACTTCCAAAAAAAAATTATTACCTACCAACATTTTTTTTCTCCTAAATCATGAAATTCCTAATCCGTGGGGGGGGGGGGGGGGGGGGGGGGGGGGCTAGTATGCCTCTGAATCCAACATCTCAATCTTTCAAATGTAAATTTAGGAGCAATAATCTTTCCTGCGAGAAAAAGTGTGGGGGGGGGGGGCTGAACCCTCTATCATGCTATATGCCTAATAGTTAGGTCTAACTTTGCAAAAAAAGTGTGGGGGGGGGGGGGGTAAGGGGCTAGCCCCCCATCCCCGGTTCCGACGCCTATGCTGTGGGTATCCGACGATGTTCGGAGGGCAGATGCGGATGTTTGATTTGATAGAATTACAATCAAACTTCATCTAACAAGTTATATTCGTTTAATTTTAAAATTAGAGGACGCATTTCTGGATCTGCTCTTCTGGCAAAAGACATCGTTCATGTACATTGTACGTCTATGATTATTGATTACTTTAGTACATCATGATATATAATATCAGGGTTATGCATTAAAGCCCCCTCCCCCCGTAAAAAATCCCATGGTCTATAAACTCTATAGGGGTAAGTGAAGGAACTCCGAAGCGTACGGGAAAATTAGTCGTTTTATTTTGACTTTATTATATACAAAATCGTAAAATTACTGTTTTACAGTTTTTCTGTTTACTTAGTATTTTCCGTTTAAAACATTCCCAACGCTTATACAGTTTGCACGGAAAACGGTATGTTGCATCAGAGCAACACAGAACACGGAAAGATAAAATTGAAGCCACTATGGGAACTTAACACACTCAGGGATTTGACTCAATCTAAGCAAAACCACAAAATGTGGGGTATAGCATACTATACATGTGTCATGTTGTAAATTTTGAATTTACTGGGTGGCAGTAACTACAAAATTTACAACATGACACATGTGTACCCTTTATTGTTGTTGTTCAGATTGGGTCAAATTATCTCTCTGTAAACACATACTGAATCACTGATTCTTTTTTTCAGGCCACACGTTTGTAAGGAAACCTGGACTGAAAAGGAAAAATACGCGAGAAAGTGTTCGTTTTGGAGCTGGGGTCGATGCACCACATACAGGTAAGCTATTTGACGTAATGGTTTGAAACATTATAATCAGCTGGTGACTGGCAGACTCCATATATACGCGGATCTTTATCGGAAGAAGAAGAAGGGTCAGGAAAGGGGGAGATGTTAGGAGATAATTAATTAATGGCATATAAAACATCAATATCGTTATATTAAGGTGGAAAAACACATCATCACAAAATGTCTGACCTCTGATCAAACGACATTTCGTTTTATTAAAAGGATTTTATCGACGGAAAAATGTAATTTACTCCATAGCTGCATGAATGGATAACGTGTTGGGCTTGTGATCCGTACACTCCGAGTTCGAATCCCTCAGGGGCTTTTGTTTTTACTTACTGAATTGAATTTTTTAGATATTCATTTTTTATCCCCAAACTGCAAATTTTTCGTTTATTTGAAATATTTACAGTTTATTTATCATTATATATTTTATAATCAAATAATTTACTGTTAATTTGAGTGACTTTTTCCTGTTGCGTTATTCCTAGGCACCTAAAAAATTCAATGGAAAATGTCAGATATTTCGAACTGTGGTACATAACTTGAAAAAAACTGCACAGCGTGTCAGAACACGGTTTAAGTACCAGAATGTTAACAAAATCAATCCATGTTTTCGATGAACTGCAAATGGGGTGGGGTGTCAGGTTGATCCGCGGTACGAGTTATCTATGGCGTGACGTCAAATGGCGCGAAGACTCTGGATTGCTGAAGACCTTAGTTAGTGTCGTATGCCAGTAGTATGTGGCGACGCATGATACCTCGTGGTTGTTTTAATGTATATTTGTGTAATCTGTTTAACAAAAAGCACTAACTTGTTGTCCAAAGGGGGCAATAGTGGGAACTTTTTGCCCTATTTTCAATTTGCTTCAGCAGCTGTCGCGTTGCTAGCTTCATCGCCATTTTTAGTGTTCGGTTGTTATAAAGTTTTATTTTATATTCTTGTGTATTTGATACATGTGTATGTCGGGAGATAATGCTTGGTCAGTTACATTCTCCGTTGATACCGGTTAGCACGGTTAGTATACCCGAGAGGGGTGGGGTGGGGGGGGGGGATACACAGGCCTGCTGAAGCAAAATGCGAGCAAATTACAAAACAATTCCTATAAAATCTAATGGTGTTTTGTGTTGGTTGGTAAGACTCTGGCTATTATCTAACCAGGACTGTAAAGGAGGCTGTTGACCAGAGGTGTGTTCAGCAGAGCAAGTGCTAGTGAGCTGGTGAGCGCTCACCAAATTTTGTGTTGCTGATATAGGAAATTTTGGCAAGTGCACGCAAACACTTGCTCAGTTGAACACGCCTCAGGTGTGGACCTGTAAACAATCTATTGTTAACAATGTATTTGCTGTAAGTGTGGATGCCAATATAACTATAAGCCGTTATAAACAGTGGAGCTGAAGTTGTGCTTGCCACTCAAGTTTATCAGCCAATATACCCTATATAGACCAGTGCTAAAGAAACATGTCGCCAGTTTGCAGGCGAGTGAAGATTTTAAGTTGGAAGGATACATGTACATGGCAGGACCCATATCTGTATCGGCAAGCAACACTAAAGTAGACATGCCAGTTACCCCTTTGAAGGACAGCTTGTTGCTAGGCCTAGATGTCCTGATTGATAAAAAAAATGCTGCTTTCAGACCTTGATGCCAGAGTTCTGGTATGGGGTGATGAGACCTCACACAAAGCCTACACAAGGTCCAGAGTCCTACATCTGTATGTTGTGGAAATTGATTTACGAGAAGACCGGTCATACTGTAACCCTCAGCGCTTGTTGGAATTGGAGCCAGCAACCTGAGCTGAGCTCACTAGCTTTTCCTTTAGTAACTGTGAAGGGAGTTACCTCACGTTAGTCTCTCTCGGGTAGTTTGTTAA